>NW_022589781.1:347933-420914 GCF_004348235.1 Phoca vitulina | reverse complement strand
GGCCCGCCGCGCCGCCCCCCGCGCCGCCCCGCGCGCCTCCCGCGCCCCCCGCAGGCGCGCCCGCCCCGTCGGCGTCCCAGCGCCGCAAGCGCACGTCGTTCAGCGCTGAACAGCTGCAGCTGCTGGAGCTCGTCTTCCGCCGGACCATGTACCCCGACATCCACCTGCGCGAACGCCTGGCCGCGCTCACCCTGCTGCCCGAGTCCAGGATCCAGGTGAGCCCCGCGCTGGGCAGGGGCTGCCCCCGGGCGGTGGTGTCGGGACCCGTCGCTGGGGCGATGGGGTGGGGCGCACGCAGCCGTTTCCCTCCGTCGGCGTCCAGTACGATCGGGGCCCCTCCGAGGACGCCCGCCGGCCCCTTGAAAGGGTCAGAAAGTCCATCCCGAGCAGGAGGGTGAGAAGGAGCACTTTCACACTTTTTCTCGATCCAGGAAGGGACAGATGAGGCACGGTTGAGGCTTCCACCGGTGGGACCCCGGTCTCTGGGAGAGAGCAGGGCTGGCTGAGTCTCCGAGTGGCCCCCAGCGCCCCTAAGGCCCCTTTCTTGGCGGGTACTGGGTTCGAAGGGGTGTAGCATCTCGGGGTAAAGCCTGAAGCACGTGGGGCTTCTTGTCACAGTTTGAAAAACCCCGTGCCAGGCGCGTTTATTGCAAAGGGATTGAGATCGGAATTCGAGAGCTTGCTGGTGACGAAGAGCCTGCCTTTTTGTACATGGTCTGCGTCCACATGCAGTTTTAAGTAGGAGCCCTCACTTTACCCCTGGGAGGAGCGGGCTTGTTTTCCTGCGTCCCTGGTGGAATCCTTCCGTCGGCCCCAACCGGTGGCGCACAGGCTTCCTAAGCAGGACACCCTCGCTATTTGTTGGGAGACGGTGAGCAGAAAAATGTATTCACAGAAGTGAAGTCCGCGGAGCAAAAACCCCTTCTCGATTGATTTGACAAGGGACCACACTTCCAGAAATCGATTTTCTAAATTCTCTTGCCGCCTGTCATCTCCAAGGCTAGAAGCCTTTTATCCTCAAATGCTAAGTGCTTCTCATTCTGCCACCCCACTTTTCATTGTAGATATCCCTATATGATGCCCAGGTAGAACAAGGCGGGTTCCCCATTTGGCACCTGGAAATGGTAAGGCAGAGAGAGCCAGGGCCTCTGAACTCCTGGCGGCCCATTGGCCCAAGTGCTTTCTGGAAAGGGGAAGCTCCAGACAGGGAAGCAGGGCACGTTGACCGGGAACTCGGGAACGGTGAACTAGCGTTAAGGACTTCAACCCAAAGCTGCTTCTCTGCCCTCTTCCAGGTGTGGTTCCAGAACCGGCGGGCCAAGTCAAGGCGGCAGAGCGGGAAAGCCTTTCAGCCCTCGGCCAGATCCCAGCTTTTCCTCCACCATGCCGTGCGGGGACCCGAAGTGAAATGTTTGAAGCCCCAGTCGCCTCTTGAAGTAGACGTGAACTGCCTGCCCGATCCCAACAGGGTTGGGGAGGGCATCCCCCACCCGAGCTGCCAGGGTCAGCGCTTCAAAGCCTACTCTCCCGTCTCTGAGGACACTGGTTCAAAGCTGGACTCGTGGGAGGAACACATCTTCTCTGCCTTTGGTAACTCTTGAGGAATCTGGGCGAGGTCAGGGTAAGCTCCGAGGAGCCCCGTGCCCCTGAAGGCGAGGACACACACATCAGAAGGCTGTCCTTTCTGGCTCCGGGGTGAGGGACACTCGCCCATTAACTTCGGTGAGGGTGTCGCCGGTGCCCTCCCCTGTGATGCTCCCTCCCCTTCGCCTGTGAGCCTTTCACCCCTTCTCCTCCCTCCGCGGGCCCCTCCCCGGGAGTCTCACGGTCCTTTGACCCGGGTGCCTCCAAACCCGCACCTCCAATTCCATCTGCATCCCGCTCCATGTGGCCGGTCCCCCTCTTCCCTTCCGCACTGCTTTGTCAGAACTCCCTCTCCCCTTCCCAAGAACACGGCGGCCAGGCTCACCCTCCCCTTGCGCGCCCCAGCTGCCGGCTTCTCGCCTTCCTCCAAGGCTCGTGTGACCTTGAACTCACCAGGACGCAGTCCTCACCCTGTCCCCGAGATCCACTCCTTTTCTGTGTGTGTGGCCCATCGTCTTTACACTCATTCGTTGCGGTGATTCTGCATGCAGATTATTTCTAGAACCCCCTGCCTCTGGCTTCTCAGATTTTCACACATCGCTCTCTAGAAATCTGTGGTAGCCTCCCGTGGCCAGCAGATGGAAAAAGCTTTGGGTTACCCTTCCAACATCTCCAGCCAAAGGGGCGGCCATGCAGATCTTCTTGAGGTCACCCGTGCACAGCGTGGTCCTGTCCCCGAGCCCCTCCTGTCCAGGACCAAATGAATACCACTCTGTCTCAGACACTTGAGGTCCCCCTCCCCCGGAGTCTGAACCTTCCTCGAATCCTGATTTTGTACCTTTTACTCCAGTCACTCCCACATTACCCTTAGCACTTGTAATTGTACTTGGTGCAACTTGAGTGGGTTATTAAATGCTTTCCACAGATGCTCCACTGTCATTCTGTTGAAATGAGTTCGGTCCTTTGGACAGCACGTCGTGCGGCGCCATCCTCCACCGCTTGTGAAAGAACAGTCTCTGCAAATGTGGTCCTTCGCCTTCGGTCATTAGGCCGCCATGCTGAGAGCTTGTTCAAATTAGTCGCATGAGTGCTGGCTTCCGATTTCTCTCTCCCAATGTACACATTAGAATATATGCAAATTAGGGTGTAAGTTAGCCTGAGATCCATTAAAATCCTGTCTTGATATTTTGAGGGTTTTCAAACTCCTGAGGGCCAAGGGAGACTTTCGTCTACGGGGGGTGGCCATAGGGGGGGTGTCTCTGTACGCGGCGCCTTGGAGGAGGCCCGCAGGAGCCGTGGCTAAGGCCAGGACTCCTGTCCCGATGTTACTGGAACAGTCTGAGCGCCCTGGAATGTCTTCGAGATCGCACAGGCCGGTTGCCCTCATTTTCGCAGAGGTGTTATTCAAGTGACTTGCAGTTTTCAGCGTAGCAAATGCATTGCGAGAAGCAGCGGGAGACAGTTCGGGCTTTAGTGGCAGACCTGGCTACCGAACCCTTGAAAATGGTCTGAAACCAAACACAAGATGGTAAACGTTAGCTGCGGTTATTGAAGTGCTTGCGGCGTGCCCTGCGTCCTGCTCCGCAGTCCCTTTGCATTTGGACAGGTGACCCGGACAGGTGCGAGACTACAGACATTCACACCCACAAGACTGAAAACCTGACACTCGGAACTTAGAGTCCACTAAGGGTCACACGTAGAGGTAAATCTTGCAAAGAGCTTATTAATTAATTGGATTATTGCCCTTACATTGTGTTTTCCCTAGCGAATACCTACAAAATCTATAAACGTTTAAATCTTGTTATTTTTAATTTTTAAAAAAATTGTGGGACCCTCCAGGAACATTAGTCTGCACCTCCCTTGAACTCTCAAGAGACCGTAACTGCTAAATGTGTTACAGGCACTGTGTGTTTAATCCTTACCATGCCGTATAAGGTAGGGGCTATTATTGTTCTAAAGAACAAGAAACTGTATGGTTCAGATCACAAGTGACTCAAACCTGGGACTCCGTCCACCCATCTCTCCACCAGCAAATAATGCCTCCTGTATTGGCCTGGCCTTTTTAGTCAGGACCAGGATGAGTGATAATGCTTAAAGGCAACCCCCCAAAGCAGAATTTCTGCATCCAAGGGAGTAGTCTCATCTTGCAAAGCAATCATGGAAAACCCCATGCTGGTTCTAGTGACACTGATGTTGGTTCGAGCTCTTTTGAAACTCTTGTTTGCTCACTGCACAAACATTTGCTGCCTATGAACAGGCACTCTATCACAGCCTGGAGATAAAATGGTGAGCCAAGCCCGGAGTAGAGAGGCCAGCAGGCAGACCCAAGAAGAAATGTAAAATTGCAAATGTGGTGCACGCTGCACAGAGAGATACAGGAGGACCTGGAGACGGTGTGGTGTGGTCAAGGAAAGCTTAGCTGAGAAACTGACGTGTAGGATGGTCAGGAGTCACCAAGGTGAGGCGAGGGAAGTGCACGTGCAAAGGCCCCGTGGCGGAAGAAGCAGGACGGAGAAATTGAGGATGTCAGACCATACGTGGCTTTCTGGGTCTTGTGGAAACGTTCTGAGTTTGTTCTGAGAGCCCTAAGGCCTTAGATGGAGAGAACATGACCTATTCTGCAGTTTAAGACTATCACTCCCCGAATGTTGCAGTTGAGGGGGCAGAGTGGACACTGCAGAGAAGGTAGGGATGACCGAAGACTTCCAGACTGGCGGGGATGGTGGCCGGGCCGAGCGAGAGAGGTGGTAACGACACAGGCTCAGAAAGTGCCTGAATTTAAGAGAAAGAATTGAACAGGCAAATCTTTTGGTAGATTCTCAACGGTGGCAAGCGAATCTGGTTTTGGGGGACTTAGCGAAAGTCTTTCAGAACCAAACCTACACAGCATGTGGCATTGATGGCTCTTTAGAACTTGCGAAATGTGCTGGGCCGTGGCAGCATGGTGACCCAGGTGCCCCTAGGCGGACTGTATTAAAACCAACCTCTCACTGGGTCTACAGTAAGCCAAGAACTGGTGAAGTGTTTTTTCACTGTGATTTGTACAGATGGAAAAACCCCCTCCCTTAAAGTCATATTGGATGATATCGTAATTCAAGATGACTTGGTGATTAATCTGTATTGTTTCCCCTAAAAATATAAATCAGTGGAAGGGGCACATGGGTGGCTCAGTTGGTTGAGCATCTGCCTTCGGCTCAGGTCGTGATCCCGGGGTCCTGGGATTGAGCCCCACATCAGGCTCCCTGCTCGGCGAGGAGCCTGCTCCTGCCTCTCCTCTCCACCCCCGTGCTCCTGCTCTCTCGCTCACACACTCTCTCTAATAAATAAAATCTTAAAATATACATATATTCATATGTATATATAAAATACAGTGGAAATTACAGTTCCTTAAAACTTTTCAAACAAGGAATACTTACCAAGTGTATTAATTAAATGAGAATGGTAGGCAGTATTACTTTTCATAGATCAATTTATTTAGAATTACAAATATTAAGAATAGAGGATTTATGCATTTCTTAATTAACGTAACAGTTTAGCTAAATATAAACTCTGCACTAAAGTTCTGCAGTGGCACAAGACCAACAAAGAATATGGAAGCATTTTTAAACTATACAAAAATTTCAAATGGAAAATAATCTCGTTTTAGTTTTATAATACATTAACATATAAAAAGTCCCATTTTATGAGACATCTAAAAGAATCAAAGCCACTTCTACAGCTATATCTTAAACTCCAAATCTGAAAACAATTTTATTTTGACTTTATAATATTCTATATTAAAACAAAGAAAATTCCAAATATACACTTTTTACAAGATTAACATTTTAGGCAGGGTTTTTCCTTTAAAAAACCAAAAAACAACAAAAAAACCCCACAACCAAATACAAACCTTTTTTTCTGCATTTCACAGCACTGGTTATTTTATTTGTTTTCCTTATAAAATCTTTTGACTTTATAAATTGTATACGGTTGGATTTTAACCAGTCATCTGGTTCAAAAGTTGTGCAAATAAACAAAATATGAAAATAGTGTGTTATCAGTCTTTTTAAATAAGTCTCCTAACAATAGCACTTTTTGTCCTGAATTGACGGGAAAAGTCATGCCAAATCCACTTGCTGAAATGTAGCATTTTGCAAGTAATTTATTTTTTTCCTGCTCCTTCATTTTCTTTCAACAGACAAACAACAAAGGTTTCTTTTATAAATTATGATAAATTAAAATAGTTATTATTATAAAATGATCTCTCGAGCCGTGTCACACTGCAAGTATCCGTCCCGCATACTTGTCAAGTCCGCATCTCCCATTGCTATTCCAGAGGCTTCCTGCACACATGCCTGCCCATCTCTCGAGGGCGCTCTCTTCCAGAGACTGGCAGGGTGAGGAGCTAACGGAGCCCGCGCCGCAGTCCTCTGGCCGGAGTTCCGGACTGCCCCCTGGCAGCGCAAGGAGCCCGTGTCTGCGCGTCCCCCCCCCCCCCCCCCACTGCAGCTGTCTGCGTGTGCTGGGCTGAATTCATGCACGTTCAAAAAAGGGTCAGCATACTCTTCCGTGAAAGCCTATTACGTTCAGTTTCAGTTTAAAAATACTTGCTTATAAACATGTAACATAAGCGATGCTACTGCAGCTGAATAATAAAAAGAAAAATAAATAGAATGCTGGTCAGCAATGCTGGTTTACGAAGCAGTATAGTATATTAAAACGTCCTAGTTGGAGATTTACATTTCCCTTGCTTTCCAGCGCTTGGGTTATCTGGTTATCTGGTGCTGGAAGCCTCAGTGCAGGGAGCGCCGTGCCCTGTGCAGCGCGAACAGTGGAGGCTCCCCCTCAGTCCCTGTTGGTGTCGTTGGCTGCGAAGGCGTGCAGGTTTCCCATCTGGCTCAGGCCACTCTGAATGTGTGCAACGTGGATTTCTACGTTATTCTGAAAGCAACTGAAGAAGAAACACGGTTCACTCCCTTATTTCGTGACGTTAGGAAAATACTTGTTAACAAAGGAAGAGCCGAATTTTAGTCCAAAAAGCAGCGAAGATAATGACCCGAGGAAGGACTAAAGCCCCTCATCACACCAGCTACCCCCCGGCTGCAGCCGTGACGGGAAGGGCTGCTGGAGGGGGCAAAGGAGCTGCGGGGGTGCGGGCGAGGGTGAGAGTGTCTCTCTGGGGAAACTACTCAGTGGAGCCCCCACACCAACCCAAACCCAAATACCGTAGGTCTTCGGATTCCTTTACATAAACCAAATCCATGTGAACTTTCTATTCTGTCAATAGACGGGATATAACTGAAAAGTTCTTTTGGAATTTATTTACAGGGTAAAAATTATAGGAATGCTTCACAAATATGCATAATTCTTAAAACTTTACTGGAAATCCCCATGAACTTAGAAAAATGATTAGAGTCCACCTAACGAATTACCTGATATTAGAAGCATCTATTGTACTCTTGATATCATTTAATGAATCTGTAAGTGATTTGAACTCAAAGGAATTCAGGTCTCCTCCTTCTGCCAGACACTAAAGGAAAAAATATTTCAAATTTTAATTGAATTATAGTTCAAATACAGACACAAAATACCTGATACAATCTGTGTATTATAATCATTTATCAACAAATTAGTGCAGTTTGTGTAGGTATCAAAATGAAGAGAATGTTGTCTCGGAGATGTACCTTAATTTGTAATAAAATAGCGGTGAGCCTGGAGATTAAGTCTGTGAGATTTTCGTTCTCAACACAGGGCTGTCCAGTGGAGGAGTTGGCGTGCCGGACAATCTCCTGGGCTTCCTCCTCACACCTCCGTCTCATATCCGTGGGCTGGTCCGCAGGCTGCAGGCCCTGGTCTGGAGCGAGCTGGAAACAGAGGATTCCAACATGAGATGGACGGTCACCAGGCCAGACGATGTCTGTGTGTTCGTGCCCTGTCTTCAGATGTGGGTGTTTACAAAACTAGCCTTTATAACGAAAATGGGCCTCACACCAGAAGAAATGTTTCTTCTTGGTTTTCTTTTCTTGATTTTATATTTTTGGCAACTTTTAATTTTGATATAATTTCAAACTGCTAAAAAGGAATAGAAAAAATACTCCTAAAAATCTTTTACCCAGATTCAGTTTCTTGTTTATTCCGTGTGGCAACATTTGATCTCTCTCTGTATAACAGATATAATGTTTTCCCCTTAACTATTTGACAATAAGCTGCAAACACTGTGCCTCTTTCCCCCTAAACACTCTAGTCTGCATTTCCGAAGTACATTCCCACAGGGCAACTGTCACAACTGGGAAATTTCCCACCGATAGGAGACCATATTCTTCTAAAAGGGCATGTGCACAGTCCATCAACCATCCCAACACGTAAGTCCCCCCCACGCCCCACCCCCCGCCAGAGACATCTGGTTGTCATGTCTCTGTAGATTCTTTTATTCTGGAACAGCTCCTCTTTCATGAAATATCATGATATTCTGGAAGAGTACCAGCCAATTATTTTGTCTACTGTCCTTCAACATGGGTTTGGCTGTTTCCTTGTGATTAGACTGAAGTCATGCATTTTGGGGAGGAATACAAGAGTGATGCTGAGTTCTTGCTCAGGGCATCTTGGTCAGGAGGCCCCTGATGCTGATCTGTCCCATTACTGGTTGCGGTATCTCTGATCACTCGGTTAAGGGAGTCAGGTGTCGGCCAGATTTCCCCACGGGATGGGATTTTCCCCTTTGGAACGAGTAAGAATTTGTGAAGAGAGATTTGGAGGCTCCTCGTCCTCACCCTTTGACCCTCAAGTTTTACTGAGCACCCTGCCTTTACCAGTTTCTGCGGTGATGGCTGCCAGGCGCCATTCCTCTCACTCTACCATTCCTCCTACAGTTGCTAGCTGGCATTTTCTCTAAGAACTTTCCCTTAAAAATTAATTGGTTAAGTGGTTAATATTAGTATGGACTCATGGATTCTTACTTTACTCAAAGGGTTCTAATCTCTGAGTGTAGTCACTTATGCTGACACCCAAACTGCCCCAGATCTAGTCAGTGGGGATGGTGTCCAGCCGGTCCTGTTGGACACGCTCCTGTAAGCTGGGGGGCACAGTGAGACGGTCCAGCCTCTGGAATCAAGTCTCTTTTTCAAGGAGCCCTGCTTCCTTTTATTGGAGAGCAGCATTTGGAAACCACGATCGAGTGCTGGGCGTGCTCAGTGCCGTCAGGTGTGTGCTTCTGGGCTTCTGGGCTCTCTCAGCGTGTGCGTGCACCCGCACGCACACACACCCACGTAGCTACGTCATAAAAATAAAATGAATCACGAAATCAGACCGATTCTCCCTATTCTAACCCAACACCACAGGGTTTGGTGTAGTCTCCCATCTTCATAACTGCCTTCTCCAGAGGTGAGAGGGCAGGCCTCCCCGATCTGCGATATACTTAGTTACTCATGTGCTCCATCCCAGAATGCAGAGTTTCAGAACTGCGAATCCATACCACCAGGAGTGAAAACCTTACTAACTAGAGTTCATTATTTATTTAAAGTTCGATTTATCTTCAGACTAAGGGTATAGGGTCAAAATACTAAGTTCAGGTTATTTGGATTCATTTTTGTCTCCTTTATGTTATTCCTTTGACACAGAGTTAGGTTTGTTTACTTCTATTTATACTCCATTTTGGAGTTCATCTGTATTTATTGAGAAAACAAACACTCAGAGAAATGTCACTCCCCTCACTCCCCGATCCCTGCCCCATCCCCAAATTAGTTCTAGTTTATCCTTCCTGTGTTTATTCTTGAAAAACTAAGAGGATATATGTGTATTTTATTTTTACATATTTCTGCTTACTCCAAAGGAAACAATTACTATATATACTTCCATGTACTTTATTTTTTTCACTTAATACATCCTGGAAATCACTCCATATCAGTAAATGGAGAGCTTCCTTGTTCGTTCTTACAGCAGCAAGGTACTCCACGGCGTGGATGTACCATAAGTTACTTAGCCAATTCCCTATATATGGGCATTTATGTTTTTTCTAATATTTTGCAAATACCAGGAATGCTGCAATGAATCACCTTTCTCTAACGCTTTAAAAAAATTCTATTAGTTTTAGGTGCTATGAACATTCTAGTGGTAAATAGAAGTTCACAAATCTGTTTGGTATATATCAGAAATAGAATTGCTTAATCATACTGTTTACACATTTTAAAATCAATATTGTAGGGGCTCCTGGGTGGCTCAGTCGGTTGAGCATCTGCCTTCGGCTCAGGTCATGATCTCAGGGTCCTGGGATCGAGCCCCGTGTTGGGCTCCCTGCTCAGGAGGGAGTCTGCTTGAGATTCTCTCTTCCTCTGCCCCTACTTACACGTACTCTCTCTCTCAAATCAATCAATCAATCTATCTTTAAAAAGCAAATCAAATCAATATTGTACTTCCCCAAGAGCTTTGTGAAAATGAAATCATTTTACTTCATGGGGAAATGGGCCTATCACAAAAGGCCCTGTGTACATACTGAAATTATACAACAAGAGTGATGAGCAGTCCACTTCTGCGCGTGTTGTCAGCTTTGTTCTGCGCGGTCTCGGACTGCTTGGTTTGTGTCTCTCGTGGGTTAGTAGCTGGTCCGGAGGGAGAAATCTAATCGCTAGGACAATGCTTACTGCTATGTAGGGGACAACTACTGGGAAAATAAAAATAAATGATAATGATGGCTAGAGGAATGAGCAAAATAGTCTGAGTATAGTTTCAGGCAAACACAGTTCATTTCCTTCAGCTCCAGGTGGACAGGTTGATAACATGGCCTACGGCAGATCTTCGGGACTAACTAGGAGGTTAGTGTCATAAAGAGCTAACTGTTGAAGAACCTCATGTCACAAATGGACGTGGCTCACAGGAAACATAAAACCTCTAAAAATGCAAGTGCTGGAGCATTCTAAACTCATCTGTCACTTCTTACCTTGTTGTAAGAAAATCACATTTGAGGTGAAACCACTGAACTGCCTTCATATGTATAATTTTATGTACACGATAATAATTCACAAATAACCCTATGCTCTACATACTTAAAGTTCAAGAATCCATAGTTCTAATGTAAAATTTAAAGCAAGAGGAAACAAAACTGTATACACAGCATGATCATAACTTTGTGAGAAAAAGCATTATATCTATCTATCTATCTATCTATCTATCTATCTATCTATCTATCTATCTAAAATACTAAGGGGAAATAAACCAAAATACAGTATTTGGGATTGTGGAATTAAGAGTTTAAGAGTAATCATTTTTCTGGATTTTTCTATATTTTTTTCAAGAGCAGTACCATTTGTAATTGAAACAAAAATCAACAGAATTGAGAGCTGACTGTGTGTAAAGCACTCTTCGACACTAATGCTAAAACGAGTAAAAATGTACGTAAAATACGGTTCTGCTAAAGGACCTGATAGAGATGTTGGTGTAGTTTGAATTTTCTAAAATGTGAAGGTAAGTAACAGTATTTAGCTTCAAATAAAAGAGTGGGGGAGGCGGGCACAGGCCCTCAGGGGAAATTTATACACATCACCTACCTCATAGCAGTACTGCTGAACTTTATGCAAAACTTTGTTGAGGTCCTTGTTGAGCTGCTCAAGCTCCAGAACGATTGTTGCATATCTCCGCTGAAATTCAATGCCGATGGGCATGGAATAGGATTTCTGCAAGGAAAAAAATCTGATTTTTTAAATAAAGATTTATTTATTTATTTATTTGGAAGAGAGAGAGAGTGAGCGAGAGGGAGAGCATGAGCAGGGGGAGGGGGAGAAGCAGACTCCGCTGCTGAGCAGGGAGCCTGACGTGGGGCTCGATCCCAGGACTCTGGGATCCTGACCTGAGCTGAAGGCAGACGCTTAACCGACTGGACCACCCAGGCGCCCCCAAAATCAGATTTTGATAAGGATTTTTTTTTTAGAGACAGCACACACGGGGTGGGGGGAGGGGCAGAAGGAGCGGGAGAATCCCAAGCCAACGCCACGCTCAGTGAGGAGCCCAACTTGGGGCTCGATCTCACGACCCTGAGATCATGATCTGAGCTGAAATCAAGAGTTCAATGCTCAACCGACTGAGCCACCCAGGCACCCCGATAAGGATTTTTTTGAGCAGTGCACTTTCAGTGATCTAACATGAGATCTGACTATTCTAAAACAACAGAAGTTTATTGAAGTTGTCTGTCCTCAATGTTCTACTTCTTGTGTGTGAAAACAGTATTATTGTTATTTAGGAGACTATTCTTAGGAGCATTGGGACATCTACCATTCACTTTTTTTTTTCTCTAAAAAAGCTAAATCTGGGGTGCCTGGGTGGCTCAGTTGTTAAGCGGCTGCCTTTGGCTCAGGTTATGATCCCAAGGTCCTGGGATCAAGCCCCACATCAGGCTCCCTGCTCCGCGGGAGGCCTGCTTCTCCCTCTCCCACTCCCCCTGCATGTGCTCCCTCTCTCTGTCAAATAAATAAATAAAAATCTTAAAAAATAAATAAATAAAAAAGCTAAATCTATCCTTTATTGGTGGGCTTGGGTTCATCCACATGGTTGTGCATATCCACAGTTCATTCACTGTGGTGTAGAAATTCCTTTGTAGAAATATGATATAATCAGCCATTCTATTGGTTCCATTTGTTATTGGATAATAGGGCTGCACCTAGTTCTTGGTCAATATGAATAGTGCCTCTAGAACATTTTGTACTTAGGTACCCACATGTGTAGTTTTAGTAGACAGAGCCAAAGAGTTCCCCAAAGTGATGGAATAAGGAAGTTCTGGCTGGGATGCCTGGGTGGCTCAGTCAGTTAGACGTCCGACTCCTGGTTTCGGCTCAGGTCATGATCTCAGGGTGGCAAGATCAAGCCCCACATCAGGCTCCACGCTCAGCACAATCTCTGCTTGGGATTCTCTCTCTCCCTCTGCCCCTCCCCCACCCCCCCTCAAATAAATAAAGTCTTTTTTTTTTTTTTTTTAAAGATTTTATTTATTTATTTGAGAGAGAGAGAATGAGAGAGAGCACATGAGAGGGGGGAGGGTCAGAGGGAGAAGCAGACTCCCTGCAGAGCAGGGAGCCCGATGCGGGACTCGATCCAGGGACTCCAGGATCACGACCTGAGCCGAAGGCAGTCGCTTAACCAACTGAGCCACCCAGGCGCCCTCAAATAAATAAAGTCTTAAAAAAAAGTTCTGGCCGCTTGACATATTTTCCGATCTTTGATATTTTAAGTGTTTGAATATTAGCCACTTTAGAGGGTGTGAGCGATATCTCTTTGTGGTATTAATTCACATTTTCTCTATTACTAATGAGGCTGGGTACCTTATCAAAAATTTTTTGTACATCTGAATATCCTCTTTTTTTTTTTTTTAAGATTTTATTTATTTGAGAGAGAGAGTGAGTGAGCGAGCGGGGGAGGAGCAGAGGGAGAAGCAAACTCCCCACTGAGCAGGAAGCCTGACGCAGGGCTCGATCCTGGGACTCCGGGACAATGACACGAGCCCAAGGTAGATGCTCAACTGACTGAGCCACCCAGGCGCCCCTGAATATCCTCTTTTTAAAATGTATCTGTTCAATTCTCTTTCCTGTTTTCTATTAGGCTAACTATCTTTTTCTTTCTTTTTAAAAAATATTTACTTATTTGAGGGGCGCCTGGGTGGCTCAGTCGTTACGCGTCTGCCTTTGGCTCAGGTCATGATCCTGGGGTCCTGGGATCAAGCCCCACATCGGGCTCTCTGCTTGGCGGGAAGCCTGCTTCTCCCTCTCCCACTCCCCCTGCTTGTGTTCCCTCTCTCGCTGTGTAAATAAATAAAATCTTTAAAAAAAAAATTTACTTATTTGAGAGAGAGAGTCATTTATTTATTTATTTACTTTCTGAGAGAGAGAGAGAGAAAGCATGTGTGAGAGGGGGACAGAGGGAGAGAGGGAATCTCAAGCGACTCCATGCTCAGGCCAGAGCCCGAGGCAGGGCTCGATCTCATGACCCCGAGATCATGACCTGAGCCGAAATCAAGAGTCAATGCTTAATCGACTGAGCCACCCAGGCGCCCCTTACCTGCTAGCCTTTTAAACAAATATCTAAGGCATTTTTGTAGTTAATTTAAAGGTTAATACACTCTTACAAGCTTGTCCACTTTACAAACAGATAAAAGGAAAATCACATCCAAATCTGTGTTCTTTTGGGAAATAGCCTGGCAGTCCCTCCAAGGCCGGCACATCAAGTTACCGCATGATTTAGCAACTCCACTTTCAGGCACGGACCCAACGGGACTGACAACATATGTCTCCATAAAACCTTATACACACATGTTCACATAGCCTAACTCCTAGGAGCCAATGAGTGGAAGCAACCCAAGCACCATTGATGGAGGAATGGATAAAAACGCGGTGAGTCTGCACACTGGCACGTTATTTGTCAAGAAAAGTACCGATACACACACAACGCCACAGGGAAGGACCCAGTCACAAAGGACCACGTACTGCAAGACTTCGTTCACAGCAAACATCCAGAATAGGTGGACAGAAATTAGATTAGTGGTTGCCTAGGTATGGGGTGGGGGGTCAGAGGGGAAATGAGGAGTGACTGCTAAAAACTATGCGGTTTCTTTTGGGAATGATGACAATATTCTAAAACTAACTGTGATGATGGCCGTATAACCCGTCAATTGAACTATAAACTCAAAACCACTGAATGGTTCACTTTCTGTAAATGGGTGAATTGTGTGGTATGTGACTAATACCTCAATAAAGCTGTTAGAGGGGCGCCTGGGTGGCTCAGTCAGTTAAGCGTCTGCCTTTGGCTCAGGTCATGATCTCAGGGTCCTGGGACCGAACATGACAGGGACAATTCTGACAACACATTTTGGACAAGAAAACCAACTTACAAAGTGGTGGACAGGACAGTGGGAAGAAGCACAGAGACCATATTACCCAGAGAACCACTGATACGAGGTTTTAAACATGGTTAAGACAGAATTCTCAGGGACAGATCCTTTTTCCTACTCTTGAATTATTACTAACTTCCAGGTATGACAAGAGATATTTTCAAAGTGGGAAAGTAATTAGACTACTGGTTCAATATCTACTTTTATATAGTGCTAAAGCAATTCAAACCTATTTTAATTAATACCATATGCACTATTAATTTGTTTGTGAATGCTCTGTATGTGTATTTTTAAGATATTCATATTGGCATATTGAAACGAATAACCTCAAATTTTCACTGACTTTAATATACTATATAATTTGCCCTAGAAAAGTCTGCTCAAAGCTTCAACTCTCAATGAACTCCATAAAAATGTCTCAGGTGTATGATTGAGAAATTTGTCTTTTTTGGATTATAAAAGTGACTAAGCATTTTATTTTATTTTATTTTTATTTTTATTTTTTAAAGATTTTTTATTTATTTATTTGACAGAGAGAGACACAGCGAGAGAGGGAACACAAGCAGGGGGAGTGGGAGAGGGAGAAGCAGGCTTCCTGCGGAGCAGGGAGCCCGATGCGGAGCTCGATCCCAGGACCCCGGGATCATGACCTGAGCCGAAGGCAGACGCTTAACAACTGAGCCACCCAGGCGCCCCGACTAAGCATTTTAATATAAGCTAACGTAATTTCTCCTTTCACTTTACAAATAGAAAGTTTGAACATCTGAGTTCATATTTTGACTACTTTGGTTTTAGTTTGCTTTTCCTGAGTAAAGTATAAGATAAACAATTAAGCTTTCTAAATTCAAAGGAGACTTCATCAGGCCAATATTTTATTTTCTTTGCAAATTCCATAAGAAAATAAACTTTGAACAAAGCGGTATGCCCAGTCCTTTGAGGCGAGAAACAATAAACTTATCAGGACATTGGTAAAAATAGAACATAATTTAGCTTTCAACTTCAAAATTAAATTAATTAAATAAAATTGAATATTTGTTAGGGTGGAGGCTGGGTGGAGATAAGGTAGATAAAATCACTCCTCCTTGGTGCTAAAAACACTAGGGGTTAGCAGTGTAAATGTTCAGTTAGTTTCCTGTCATTAACCTGAAGCTTCATAAAAAAAAAGGAAGAAAGTTATAAGGAATAAATGGAATGTATACCCAGAAAATTTATAATTCATAAATCTGAAAGAATTGTTATATTTCTGAAGGTTTTTTAAAATAATAGTTCTGTAAATATTAAAAATAAAATCTCACATTATAATATCTGGGATTCTTTCTTCTGCAAAGAAGGAACTGAATCATTTGTATTTGTCCCTGAAATACTCTGTAAAATTCCAATTCACAAGTAATGTACAAAACAGGATGAGTAATAGCTATGTTAAGATTAAAGGATAGTGGGGTCCCTGGGTGGCTCAGTCAGTTAAGCGTCTGCCTTCGGCTCAGGTCATGATCTCAGGGTCCTGGGATTGAGCCCCGCATCGGGTTCTCTGCTCAGCGGGGAGTCTTCCTCTCCCTCTCTCCCTGCTTGTGCTTTCAACTAAATAAATAAATAAATAAAATCTTAAAAATAAAGATTAAAAGATAGCATTTGATTTTTACCACTCTACAAGGTGCTATACATATTTTACATCAATATATTAGAACTGGCACAGTCTCTAAGGATATTTGCCACATTTTGTTTACATTCCAAGACTAATCCCCAAATCACAGATCATACACCTGTTTACTTTTTGAGGATTCCACTTAAAGGTATGGTTTGTTTGTTATATGTAATACAAAGGAGGTACTTTGAAATAAATCCATCCTGCTCCACCATTTGTTTGTAATAAATACAGGTATCAAAAACATTCCTGAACATACTTCTGATACCACTAGTCGCTAGCATCTCTTCAAAAATCAACACAATTTGCAACAGCATTCATTTTACCTGCTACTTTATTTTTTATTTTATTTTTTTAAGATTTTATTTATTTATTTGACAGAGAGAGGGAGAGAGACAGCGAGAGAGGGAACACAAACAGGGGGAGTAGGAGAGGGAGAAGCAGGCTCCCCGCCGAGCAAGGAGGATGAGGGGCTGGATCCCAGGACCCTGGGACCATGACCTGAGCCGAAGGCAGACACCCAACGACTGAGCCACCCAGGTGCCCCTTACCTGCTACTTTATTTATTTATTTATTTATTTATTTATTTTTAAAGATTTTATTTATTTATTTGACAGAGAGAGGTACAGCGAGAGAGGGAACACAAGCAGGGGGAGTGGGAGAGGGAGAAGCAGGCTTCCCGCGGAGCAGGAAGTGGCTCAACTGAACATCTGCCTTTGGGTCAGGTTTGATCTCGGGGTCCTGGGAGTGAGTCCTGCATTGGGCTCCTTGCTCAGCAGGGAGTCTGCTTCTCCTCCTGCTTGTGTGCTCTCTCTCTCTCTGACAAATAAATAAATAAAATCTTTAAAAAAAAAAAAAGACTTTATTTTTTAGTAATCTCCACACCCAACATGGGGCACGAACACACAACCCTGAGATCAGGAGTTGCACACTCTTCTAACTGAGCCAGCCAGATGTCGTGAGGGTGCGTGTTTTAAATATTTTATTACCAATGACCAGGTTATGTTTACCAACTGGAATTCTTTTGTTAAATGTTTGAATGTTTTGCATTGTAATAATCAAGATATTAACATGAGTAGAAGGTTGTTGATTTATGACAACCTGGAGATCCCCTAAAATCAATTGCTATCTGTTTCATCTTTCTTTTTATTTATTTATTTGACAGAGAGAGACCACAAGCAGGGAGAAGCAGGCTCTCCGCTGAGCAGGGAGCCCGATGTGGGGCTCCATCCCAGGACCCTGGGATCATGACCTGAGCCAAAGGTGGACACCCAAGGAACTGAGCCATCCAGGCGCCCCTCTTTCTTTTTTTTAAAAAAGATTTTATTTATTTGTCAGAGAGAGAGAGAGAGCACCAGCGGGGAGAGCGGCAGGCAGAGCAGGCAGAGGGAGAAGCAGGCTCCCCGCTGAGCAAGGAGCCTGGTGTGAGACTCGATCCCAGGACCCTGGGATCATGATCTTGTCGAAGTCAGATGCTTAACCGACTGAGCCAGCCAGGCACCCTGGGGTACCTTTCTAAACACAGAAATTCCCATTTGTTAATATTTTATTTAGGATTCTTGCAATGCATTAGATTTTGATAAATTATTCAAGCATTATAAAATGAATTGGAAAGTGTTCCTTTTTTTCCCCCCCCCATTCTCTAGAAGAAGTTTTTGAAAGTGGATGTTTGAAAGTTTTTGAAATAGTAACTATTTGGTTGAATTCACTGGTTTGAAGAACTCATCCAGGGGCGCCTAGGTGGCTCAGCTGGTTGAGCAACTGCCTTCGGCTCAGGTCATGATCCCTGGGTCCTGGGATCGAGCCCCATGTTGGGCTCCCTGCTCTGCGGGGAGTCTGTTTCTCCCTCTCCCTCTGCCTGCCACTCTCCCTGCTTGTGCTCTCTCTCTCTGTAAAATAAGTAAATAAAATATTAAACAATAAAATAAAATTTTAAAAAACACTGATTTTTTAAAAATTTTTACTAAAGCCAGTTGATTTTTTTTTTTTTTAGTAAGCTCTATGCCCAAAATGGGGCTTGAACTCATGACCCCAAGATCAAGAGTCAGCCAGGAGCCCCTCCTTATTAGATTTTTTTGACTAGTTGTTTTATCTATATAGTGGAAATGCCTTTTTCCTTTGAATTTTGCCAATTTTTGCTTTATGAATTTGGAAGCCATAATTATGTACATATAACTTTGAAATTATTTTGAAATGATACCTTTCATCATTAAGGAGCACACTTCTTTATATCCAATAATATCTGTTGCCCTGACTTTCACTGTCAGGTATTACTATAGCTATCAGATCTTCTACTGCTTTTTAAAAACTTGGCACTGTATACCTTTTCATACATTTAAAATTTTTTATTTTCAGGATCCTTTAATATTAAATGTGTCTCTTACATGCATCATAGAGTTGGGGTTTTACTTTTCATTCAGTTTGGCCATCTTTGCCTTTTATTCAGAAGATTTAGTCCACTTATATTTAATATTATTACTGATATATTTAGATTTAAATCTACCATCTTACTATTTCCCTTCTATTTGTCCCCATTTGGTGTCATTTTTTTAAGACTGATTCAATATTTTTTTTTTTTAAAGATTTTATTTAATTATTTGACAGAGAGAGAGACAGCGAGAGAGGGAATACAAGCAAGAGGAGTGGGAGAGGGAGAAGCAGGCTTCCCGCCGAGCAGGGAGCCCGATGTGGGGCTCGATCCCAGCACCCTGGGATCATGACCTGAGCCGAAGGCAGATGCTTAATGACTGAGCCACCCAGGCACCCCGACTGATTGAATATTTTTATTGTTCCATTTCCCCACCCACCTCACCCTGATTAGCTTGGTAGTTATGCATCTTTTACTATTATTTTAACAGGTGCCTCAGAAATTAAAATGTACATCCTTGATTTATCAAAGTCTATACGTATACACACACTCCCACTCTCTGACCAATAAGCAATTGGTGGATTTTTTTTTTTTTTTTAAGATTTTACTTATTTATTTGACAGAGACACAGCAAGAGAGGGAACGTAAGCAGGGGGAGTGGGAGAGGGAGAAGCAGGCTTCCCGCTGAGCAGAGAGCCCGATGTAGGGCTTGATCCCAGGACCCTGGGATCATGACCTGAGCCAAAGGCAGACGCTTAACCATCTGAGCCACCCAGGCGCCCCTGGTGGATTGTATTTTTAATTCTTTATATTTTAAATGTCATGAGGTATGATTTTATATAGTATCACTTAGATTAATCCACATATTTATCCCTTGTTTCTCTTCATTCCTTCTGAAACTTCAAGTTATTTATTTATTTATTTGAGATAAAGTAAGAGAGAGAGAGAGAGAGATCGCACACAAACAGGGGGGAGGGGCGGGAGGGAGGGAGATGCAGACTCCCTGCTGAGCAGGGAGCCTGATGTGGGACTCCATCCCAGGACCCTGGGAACATGACCTGAGCTCAAGGCAGACGCTTGACTGAGCTCCCCAGGTGCCCCTCAAGTTTTTTCTTTTGCTTTATTATTTCCTTTAGTATAGTTATTCTGGTAACAAATTCTATAAATTTGTCTTCAAATAGTCCTTATATTACTTTACCTTGAAGGAATTTTCATTGAGTATAGAAATCTAGGTTGGTAGCAATTTTGTTTCAGCCCCATGAAGATGTCATTCCATTTTCTGTTCTCTATTGTTTCTGTGGAGAAGTCAGATGTCAAACAAATTGTTGCCCAGTACTCATCTGGCTCTGGGTACTTTATTTATTTATTTATTTAAGATTTTATTTATTTATTTGTCACAGAGAGAGAGAGCACAAGCAGGGGGAGCGGCAGGCAGAGGGAGAAGCAGACTCCCCGCTGAGCAGGGAGCCCCATGTGGGACTCAATCCCAGGACCCTGGGATCATGACCTGAGCCGAAGGCAGACACCCAACTGACTGAGCCACCCAGGCGTCCCTATTTATTTTTTATTTAAGTAATCTCTGCATCCAATGTGGAGCTCAAACTCATGACCCCATGATCAAGAATCGCATGCTCTACTGACTGAGCCAACCAGGTGCCCTTGGCTCTGGGTACTTTAAATATTTTTTACTTTGTGTTTAGTTTTTAGCAGTTTTACGATTGTGCGCCTTAGAGTCCTTATCTTTTTATTTATCCCATTGAGATTCACAGGGCTTCTTGAATCTGTGGTCTATTATTTTTTGACAGTTTTGGAATGTTTTCAGTCATTATGCCTTTAAATACTCCTTCTGTCCCATCATCTCTTTTCTCCTTCTGTTATTCCATTATACATGTTAGACCTCTCATTATGTCCCTTATTTCTCTTCTCTTCTGTATTTTCCATCCGTTTTTCCTCTATGCTTCATTCTGGATATTTTCTGATCTATTTTCAATGACTAGCTCTCTTCAACTGTTCCTAATCTGCTGTGGTTATACCTTCCAACTGAGTTCTTAATTTTGATTGTTGTAGTTTACTTCTAGAGCTTTCATTTGGTCCTTTTTGTTGTTTCCAGTTCACTTCTAAAATTCTCAATTTTGTCTCATTTCTTTAAACAAATTAAGCACTTAGAATCTATGTCTAAAAAATTCCATTATCTAGAATCTGCCAATTGTCTATACTTTCTTTTGGTTTTTGTTAGGGTTATCTTGTCTCCTCTTGTGTCTGAGATTTAAAATTGAGTGTTAGGAGGTGCCCTGGGTGGCTCAGTTGTTGGGCATCTGCCTTCGGCTTGGGTCATGATCCCAGGGTCCTGGGGGGCTCCCTCCTCAGCAGGAAGCCTGCTTCTCCCTCTCCCATTCCCCCTGCTTGCATTCCCTCTCCTGCTGTCTCTCTGTCAAATAAATAAAATCTTAAAAAGAAATAAAATTGAGTGTTAGACACTGTATATTAAGAAGTTTAGAAATAATTTGAAGCCTAGCGTAGTATTATGTTCCACTAAGAGGAATATTTACTTCTGGTGGGCTACTTAAGGGTCTCAAGTTCTATAATCACCTTAATTCCATTTCAGAGATGAGAGAATTTGAAGGTGGGCCAGTGTTGCCTTTTGGGGTTTCAGCTCAGAGCATGGAAGGTTTGCCAGCTTCCCCTAACCCTTGGTGGTCTCTGGACTCTAATTTTTGTCCTCCCTCCCCTTGTATACCTTTCAGGAATGCCACTCAGTTTCTCAGCTACCTTTTCTGGAAGTGTGGAAAGCCCCTCAAGAAAAAAGCAATGCTAAATGCCAGGCTTCCCCTTCTGAGTTTACTTCTTTTCCCAGATTCTATCTATCTATAATTCTTTAAGATCTAGTTAATGCTCTAGTGTCTTCAAACAGGTTATTTTTATATTTTATTCCAGAGGAAATAGTTGTTGTCAACTATTTGGATTAGAAAGGTTAATCCAAATTACCTAGTCTACCATTACTAAAAGCAGAACCCTTAAATTTCCCCCAAATTCCATATTCAAATTCTTTACAGGAGCATCTGTTCCCTTCTTTTCATATTGGGTAAATGTCACATTTACCCAGTTCTGTCATTAGGATGAAAACGGGGAATGAGGAAACAGACATTGAATCAATTCCTCTAAGTGGTGCACCTTACTTCTGCATTCCTCCATCAAATGTGCAACTCTGGGCCTGGAGCCTCTTTAGGATTCCAACATGCAGACTCTCAGCCATGTTCCATCTCAGCCGTGTTTCACCCAACATGGACAATTTTTAAAATCTTGCATACATTATTAAACAGTCTGCTTCCATTATTCTATTTATTTATTTGTACATCTTATTTTATGTGAAATTGTAGGGGATAGGAAGAAAACATGTTTTCAGCCTACCACCTTAAACTAGAAGTTTCATTAAATCTTTAAAATGTTCATATACTTTGACCCAGCCATTCTACTTTTTAAGAATCTATCTTACAGGGGCGCCTGGGTGGCTCAGTCGTTAAGCGTCTGCCTTCGGCTCAGGTCATGATCCCAGGGTCCTGGGATCGAGCCCCGCATCGGGCTCCCTGCTCCGCGGGAAGCCTGCTTCTCCCTCTCCCATTCCCCCTGCTTGTATTCCCTCTCTCGCTGTGTCTCTCTCTGTCAAATAATTAAATAAAATCTTTAAAAAAAAAAATCTATCTTACAGACACAGACAAATGCACAAAACTATACAGATGAGGATATTTACTATAGCACCATTTTATTTATTAGTTTTAATATTTATTTATTTATTTAAGTAATTTCTACACCCAGTGTGGGGCTCAAATTCATGACCCTGAGATCAAGCTAGTCAGGTGCCCTATTTTAGCACTATTTCTTTCTCTCTCTTTGTTTCTTTCTTTCTTTTCTTTCCTCCTTTCATTCATTCGTTCATTTATTAAGACTCCATTTATTTATTTGAGAGAGCGAGTAAGAGCGAGAGAGCACAAGCAGGGGGGAGCGGCAGAGGGAGAGGGAGAAGCAGGTTCCCCGCTGAGCAGGGAGCCCAATGCAGGGCTTGATCCCAGGACCCTGAGATCATGACCCGAGCCAAAGGCAGACACTTAACCAACTAAGCCACCCAGGTGCCCCTTTACCACTATTTTAGAAAAATAATGAAAATAACTCAAATACCTATTAATAAACTAAATTATGGCACAATACAGAAATTTTTAAAGACTGTATTAAGTTAATATAATGACAGAATTAAATTTTTTTAGAAAATAATTTTCAAAACCATATAGGACAGTACATGCATAGAAGAAGAAGTCCATATGCTTAACACATAAACATTTATAGCATATACTAAGCTAAGTAACATTCATCTATGGGGAAGGCACTATAAAGAACTGTTGTCATCAGTCTTAAAATATTTGAATTTTTATAATGGGAATTGTTTTTAATCATAAACAAAACAAGTAATAAAACATATCAAGCCATCTAGACTTCTACAAAATTCTCACATGCCAAGAGCCGAGCCAACATCAAATCAGGCCTCTATTCAAAGTAGGTAATACTAACCAGGCTAAGGCAAGCCCAGTACTTTAAGGTGTGGAACCCAGACACAGAGCAGTCCTAGCTAGTGATACGAAAGTGACATAATTAGACTATGCATACAGATGAAAGAGATGATAAAATGATCAGAAGAGATCATTGCTGGGGAGCAATGAAAAGGCATAGAGAAAATGGTAGAAGTAGAACTGCTGGAAATCAAGAAAGGAATTAAGAGTCCAGTAGGAAAGAAGCAAATATATACATTTTTATGTTTAGGGTGTATAATGGCAATACATTACGGCTAACTTTTTGCTATCTTTGATAGTCTGTGTATCTGTCAATATTGTTTTCATATTGTGCCTAAATTAGTTGAGCTGGGACCAAGAAGCCTGTTTTGTTTGTTTTTAAGCAGGCTCCATGCCCAGCTTGGAGCCCTATGTGGGGCTTGAACTCACGACTCTGAGATCAAGACCTGAGATCAAGAGTCAGGCGCTTAATCAACTGAGCCACCCAGGCACCCCAAGAAGGCTGTTTTGGTATCTGTACTACTAAATAGCAGGATGATCTTAGACTGAAATTCCTTGACATCTTTGGTCTTCCACTTTCCAATTCCATAAAATGGAGGTTCAAATTAGAAAATTCAAAGTCAAGTTCAGATAAAATTCCATCATCCTAAAAGAAGACTGTTCCTCTTTCAGCTAGGCATCCCTTATCCACCTGTTGGCCCACACGCACTAGAGATGACTGATGCTATGACTCCCTAGTCCTGCGCTCAAGGCAGATGTTGGTAATGAGCTACAGCGTTTGCCCGTGTCTAGCGACTGAGTTCTCTCTTACTTTCAAATCTCCATGTGGCCATTTGCAATCACTTGGAGACGGTACTTGGGATGAAATCTATTTGCCATCCTACAAATCCATAAGCAAGTTATGACTTTCAGTACAATTCAAAAACTTTCTTAGTGAATATTTTCTACATTAAAAAAAAAAAACTCTGATAATTCTCTCCAATGACTAAAATTGACGCTCATATTTTTGGACTGACTAGATTAATAGAATAGGATATAAAGCACTGTCAAGATAACCCGAATATGTCAACTTATATATTTCTTGATTTATTTATTCTGAATCACTTTTAATAACCTCTGTTAACATGACTCCCTTAGTCAAGGCACCAGTGCTAGGGATTCTATGTTCATGCAAACTGTCAAGAACCCAGCCCACTCATTAATCCTATCCAACCGGAGAGTCAGTGGCATAATGAGGTCTGGGGTAATGAACTGCACTGCGCTGCTAATTTACTTAGCGTGTGTTCGGTATAACAAGAGATAAAGATAGCAAATGAGGATTTAAAAATAAGATTTATCTCATTTATCTCAAGGTTTTCGTCCATAAAGTATTTTTAATTCCTTAGATATAGAAGTCCCTGCCATTTTAAAAGTAGACAAATAAAGAAAAAAGAGAAATGTCCTTACCAATTTTTCTGCTTCTGTGTTCATTTCCCTTAATTTTTTGATATGTTCCTTTTTAATCATGAGAATTTTTGATAATTTGGTCTACAGACAAAGAAAAAGAGATGTTTTGGAATAGAGGCCTTTAGGTATAACAAACATCAAATTACCAATTTTTCACTAAGATATTTTAGCAGATTTTAGTGTTTCAATATAAATAAACATAGCACATGCATTTTTAAAAATAAATCTGATTGGCTAACAGAAAAATATTTTCTTAAAATCCACTCTAACCAGAACATGTCAAAAGGACCCAGGAGTCAGTCTGAACAAGCTTTCACTGGCCCACGTGGGACCATTCAGGGACCAGTAAGAATAACCACTGGGATGGACCGAAGTACAAATATATCAAAATTTATGAGTTCATACAGATACTTTATAAAAATTAACCATTATTGGAGAATGCCAGTGACCAAACTCATTATTTTATAAGCTGGAAGACAAAGAGAAAGAATCACGTGTTTATCCTGCCTTTCCTACACAAACTATACCATTAGGTAACCAGATAATAGGCTAGGGGAAGCTTTTCTTTATAAAACTGTTTCAGGGGCACCTGGGGCCTCAGTCGGTTAAGTGTCCGACTCTTGATTTCTGCCGGGGTCATGGGATCAAGTCCCGAGACAGGCTCTGTGCTCGGGGCAGAGTCTGCTTGAGATTCTCTCTCCCTCTGCACCCCAACCCCCGCTCTCCCGCTCTAAAAAAAAAAAAAATTTAAATAAATAAATAAATCTTAAAAAAAGAGAGACTATTTCAGTTAGTAAATGAAGAGGAATGATAGAACGAGAACAGTGCCATTTCGCAATCCTAATGAATGGCTGGATCTAGGCACTGATAATCAGTGGCAGCTAAGTTTATATAAAAAATATAAAATAGCATGGGTCTATCAGAACAAAAAACCTCCTACAAAAGTAGTTACATAAAATAAATGAACCAACAAAATAAAAACCCCAAATCTAATCAAACTTCTATATCCAATGAGCAATTTACATAAAATACAAAAGACAAAAGAACACATTGAATGATACCACAAGGATTCGGTCAGTAAAACCCACTGTGGGAGACTCTTTGGACAAATAATCCAGTTTCTCAAACAAGTAAGTTGTACAGGGAAAAGAGCATTCAATGGTTAAGAGACAACTAGAAAATTTGAATGCTGACTCAACATTTGATGATATTAAAAGGCAATTCTGTTTACTTTTTAGATGTAATAATGGTATTATAGTTTCTTTTTTCTTTTTCTTTTTTTTAAGTAATCTCTACACCCAACGTGGGGCTCGAACTCACAACACGAGATCAAGAGTCGCATGCTCCTCTGACTGAGCCAGCAAGGTATCCCTTAGTTATGGTTCTTAAAAAAAAAAAAAAAAAAAAGCCCTTATCTCTTGGAGATATGTAATAAAATATTTACAAATAAGTGATACAATGTCTGGTATTTACTTCCAAATAATGAAAAGGGAGAAAGTAGGTGGAAGGATAGATGAAATAGGACTGACCAGGAGTTTGCTGAGAACAGGTTCTAGCTCGATGATGGGTACACAGAGGAGCAGTAAACAATTCTGTCTGCTTTTATGTGCTTTAAATTTTCAATAATAAAAAACCCTAAGAATTGGCCTAAGTTGATACAGGCAGAGGGCCTAGTTAGTAAGATATGCCCCATACTTGTTATGGAACAGACTGTAGCTAGTGCTCAGCAGGCCCAGAGCTGGGGACAGGTCTCCCTTCTCTTATAAATTGTTGGATTTTTATGGAAATATGTGTCATTCTTTAGAGATGGAAGCAGTAAAAGATGGAATGAAGGCAACTGTTCTTTTTTTGTTTCTATTAAGTGTGGTGTTGCTTGTTTCTGATAAAAAATCTCAGCTGTTTCCTTTTCATTCTTTTCAAAACTGAGTCGTCTTGAACAAAGCTGATCAGTCTCTTTAGATTCCTCAAAATCCCTAATCCCAGGAAATAAAAAGTTTCCTCAAAAAGAAAATTCATTGTAAACTATGAATTATGAAATTTGCAATTTTTTTTTGAGGGCAAGCAGGGGCGGGGTGGGGGTGTGGGGGAGTGGGGGAGGGCAGAGGAAGAAAATCTTAAGCAGGCTCCCTGCTGAGCACAGAGCCAGACACAGGGCTCAATCTCAAGACCCTGAGATCCTGACCTGAGCAGAAATCAAGAGTCTGATACTTCTCTGACTCAGCCACCCAGGTGCCCCGAAACTTGCAAAAAATTTTTAATACTTCTTTTGTCATAAGAAAAAAATATTAAGAACCGAAAAAGTGAATTTAAGTCCCATGTTGGGTATAGAGCTTACTTAAAAAAAAATAAACCACACACACACATCTACTTCAAAGCTTAATATTAACAAGAGCAACTTGAGCTTCATAAAACCTTACATATTATAAAAGACAAGTACATAAAAGAACTTTTATTTTTACCTCTTAGATAGCTAATGAACAATGAAACAATAATGAAAGTAGTGTTTTAACTAGGCTTTATACCTAGTTTTTGAAGTTAAAATTAAGCACTGAAGCCAAATATTTCAGCATTGGTAAAAATATCAGTACTTCAGAGGTACTGTAGTAGTAACTAGCTTCTGGCTCCCTCTGCTGGTGTCTCTCTCCCTCTCGCCCTCTCTCTCCCTCTCTCTGTCACACACACACACCCACACACGCAGCCCCAAATAGGTCATATTAGCTTTGTTTTTACCTCTATTACTTAAAAGAAAATATTTCTTTAAAAAACAAGTGTCCTATTTGTGAAGAGGATAAAGCTTCGCTCTGTTCATAATTTCAACTTTTCGTATAAAAATATCTTATCTATCTTTGAAAGCCAAAAGGCAAAAGAAATTCTGCATTGCAAGGATAACCACCAAGGTATGATCAAGGAATACAAAATGCTATACATTTGCAACTAAATGATAAAATGTTTCCTTAAAATAACATCAATTGCAAGTGGTAACACTGAAGATTTTAATGGATTATATTAGAAATATTTTTATTTATACTCTTACCCCAAGCCAAAGCAGTTTTTCTCTTCAAAACAGGAAAAGAAATCAAACATTATTAGACTATGATTCAAAGTAAATGATTGATTTAATCTAATTTTCAAAGTGAACAGCTCATTACATTCTGATGAGTCAGTCTTTTCAGGAATATTGTTCTACATAATAATTCTACACTTGTTTCAGGTGAGGCTTATATTTCTCAGTGTCTATCACTAGTTAGCAAGCCAACACATCGTAACTGCTCAGTTGACTGATAATTGCAGGATGCACTGAGGTCACTAAATAAAGGCCTTTGTACTTACACAAGTTATTAACAGCTAACCATTCAGGTTTGACAGAGCATATGGTGTAATGTTAGAGTCCTTAACATAGCAAAATAAGAACCAAACCCAAGAAGAACTCAACGAAAAAGACCTCTAAGTCTTTTTTGGCTGTTATAACTTTTATTTCCTTAAGGTTACTTTATTATTTTTTTTTTTTAGAGAGAGCGTGAGTGAGCACAAGTGGATGGGAGGGGCAGAGGGAGAGAGAGACTATCAAACAGATTCCTTGCTGAGCCTGACACAGGGCTTGATCTCACAACCCTGAGATCATGACCTGAGCTGAAATCAAGAGTCAGATGCTCAACTGACTGAGCCACCCAGGCGCCCTGACTTTTATTTTCAAGCTTTGCTGGAAATAACAGGGTTCTTAAAACCAACACAATGATTTAAAAAAAAAAAAAAAAGTAAAAATATTTGGTCAGAAAAATTTTCAATTTTAATTAACACAAAAGATGTTGAGTTTTCTTCATAAGCAAGCCAAGATAGAGCAATTCTTACCACTTGGATAAGGAATTCTACTGGAAAACCACCTAACGTTTCAGTGTCAGAGCCAGAAATTTTACTTCTCCAAGGTGACTGTCCTAGTAAAGGATCATTATCCTATGGGAATAAGAGGGAAATCATTTAACCACTAACTGTTCAAAAGAAAGCATTTTATTTTTAGATAAAAAGTAAATCCGATTATAATTAATATTACATCAAAAATCTTACAAAAAGGAAAATATTTCCAGAGTTGCAACAACGATTTACTTATTTTATTTAGTAACGGACAACTTAAAATAATGTAGCTACCTCCTGAAATTGCTGTAATAGATGTGTATTTCATAAAAACATTACTCACGCTCATAATACTCATTTACATTACTGCCGACACTTACAAAATGGCACTTACCGTAATGGGTGACTGGAGAGGGGGAGTGTAATGTAGCCGTGGTGGGGTCAGGAAGAATCGAGAAGGCCGCTGTTTTTGTCCAAAGGCAGCAATTGGCATCGTCTCATGAGGCTCATTACTCTTTGAGAAAAGAGGAAAGCCCACAAGTCTTGAAGAACTTTACCGACCATCTGAGCTTTACAAACATGACACTGAGGCTGGAAACATGTACCCACTCACGAGCTATGATTTATCACAGAATCTATTATCCTACAAAGGTCAAAGGCCTAAAACGTAAGTCAGAATATGGAAATACTACTTCGCCATCAAAGGCTGAACTCACAAAACAGAAGAATTAAGAAAAAGACCACTGGATCGAAACAGGAAATCAAAGATTAATCTTTTTTTTTTAAGATTTTATTTATTTATTTGAGAGAACAAGCAGGAGTGGGAGGGAAGGGCAGAGGGAGAGGGAGAAGCAGGCTTCCCGCCGAGCAGGGAGCCCGGTGCAGGGCTGCATCCCAGGACCCTGGGATCATGACCTGAGCTGAAGGCAGACGCCTACCGGACTGAGCCACCCAGGCGCCCTGAAAGATTAATCTTCAAGTGTCCTAGGACTACCGGTGCTTGCTGTGTGCTAAAAGCTGGCTCAATATTACCTACTGCACTTACAGTGCACTCTTACCCGGCCGGGGAGGAATATCTGGATGATCTCATAAAGGAAATTACATTAATGAACTGGAAAAGCAGTTTTCCTTTTCTGACAGGGGAGGTTGAAAGGTTGCATCCTTTAAGGAAAAACACTTAAGGTTGGTGTACTTTGCTCTACAAATGTAGTCCAAATTTTCTTTCTCTTCTATTTCTCCTCTCTAAAAAGTATGTTTGAAAAGGAAAGCCTCACAATAAACAGCCTTAATTTTTAAAAAGTATGTATCAGAAAAAGAAAATTCTTCTATATTTCCACTAAGGAGATAAAGAAATTTTTATTTTTAAAAAATATTTTATTATTTGACAGAGAGAGAGAGCGCACAAGCAGGGGGAGCGCAGGCAGAGGGAGAGGGAGAAGCAGGCTCCCCCCTGAGCAGGGAGCCCGATGTGGGGCTCAATCCGAGGACCCCGGCATCATGACCCGAGCCGAAGGCAGACACTTAACCAACTGAGCCACCCAGGTGCCCCAAGAAATTTTGATTTTTAATTGTAAGGTCATAAACCTTAAAAATCAAGTTTATAACAAAGAAATGAAAAAAGGGACGTTAGAAGCGAACAATTTAATTTCCATAATGCTTAGTGGCAAACAATTCTGTTATAAAAAGTTCATTATTGGGGCACCTGGGTGGCTCAGTCAGTTAAGCATCTTTCTTTTGAACTTTTAAAGGCTCAGTTCATAATCCCAGGGTCCTGGGATCGAGTCCCGCATCGGGCTCCTTGCTCAACAGAGAGCCTGCTTCTCCCTCTCCCTCTGCTGCTCCCCCTGCTTGTGTTCTCTCTCTCTGTCAAATAAATAAAATCTTTGAAAAATAAAAATAAACATTTTAAAAATAAAAATAAAAAATACAAAGTTCATTATTGAGGCACTGGCCAGCTCAGTCAATACAGTGTGCAACTCTTGATCTCAGGGTTGTGAGTTTGAGCCCCACGTTGGGTGCAGAGATTACTTAAAAAAAAAGAAAGTTCATCATTCAACTTTTTAAAAACTTTATTAGATTGCAGAGTTGTCTTAGTTCTTAAAATTATTTTGACTTATTGGAAAGGTACATAACTCTCATGACATTGCTAAATCAGACATGAAATCGTGAAATAATGGCCTAGTAGTTTAAAGGACTGATTCAAGAATTCAGAATATCCGGATTCTGGTCTCAGCCTGCCAGGAAACCAGCTCTAGAGCCACTTAATGTATTATGTCTTAAGTTTCATCGTGCAAAAAGTGAGAGTAATTAAAAGCCACCCTGCATAATTCTGAGGATAAAACAAGAGAACAAATGCTAATGTGCAAGATGTTACTTCATACTTCTAAAATCATTTTGCAAGATGACCATACTTTAACAACACAGTTGGAATAAAAGTGTCATTTTGCTTATTCCCCAAGGTAATTGAGTGAGGAGTGATCAGCTCTGTCACACTAAAATGGTGTGTGGGTAAGGTACAATGGAGGGATGTTCACGTCTAGACAATGTTGAAGACTTGAGTAGAGTTCTGGTCTAGGGGCCTAGGAGGCAGGTCTGCGAACTCCTAAGGATCTCTTCCTCCATGACCTGAAGTCTTGATTCTATCACAAAATACAGTCTGTAGAAAATTCTACACAACACAGTTGTTTTTTATTTTTTGCTTTGTGGTTTTTTCTTTTTTTAGATTTTTAAAATTTTTGAGGCATGTAGGTGGCTCAGTCAGTTAAGTATCTGCCTTTGGCTCAGGTCATGATTCCAGGGTCTTGGGATTGAGCCCTACATCGGGCTCCCTGCACAGCGGGGAGCCTGCTCCTCCCTTTGCCTACTGCTCCCCATGCTTATGCTCTCTCTCACAAATAAATAAAATCTTAAAAAAAAAAAAAAGTTTTTTTTTTAATTTTTAAGTAATCTCCACACCCAGCGTGGGACTTGAACTCACAAGCTCAAGATCCAGAGTCACATGCTCTACTGACTGAGCCAGCCGGGCGCCCCATGTAACATATTTAATAGGCATAAGACACAAGTGTATTATGAAATACTTACAAGAACTTCATAGTCAGGGATGGTATGGGTTCCAAGCCCTGCCCTATCAAAAGTTACTCTATAAGTAGCATTAAAAGTATCCACAGCATCTATTTGTCCAGTGAAGAGACCATCATGAACACCACGTAATCGAGCTGGGAAAAAGAAACAAAAAGGCATTAAGATATTTGGAAGATATAACAAATTGTCAAAATTGCTCCAAGCATGTAATTTAAAATGTAGAAAGTATAGTATTATTGTTTATTCTAGTCTCAAAAAAAGCATGCACTTCATTTTAGGTTTAGAGAAACAACAAAATTTTTAAACTACAACTATAAATGATGATTGTGGGGTGCTTGGATGGCTCAGTCAGTTAAGCCTCTGCCTTTGGCTCAGGTCATGATCCCAGGGTCCTGGGATGGAGCCCCACATTCTCTCCCTCTGCTGCTCCCTCTGCTTGTGCTCGCTCTCTCTCTGTCAAATAAAGAAAATCTTTAAAAAAAATGATGATTGCTAATTTGATATACGAATGAAATCATATATCTACCAGGGGAAAATTTATTTTTAAAGATTTTATTTATTTATTTGAGAGAGAGAGGGGGAGCGCATGAGCAGGGGGGAGGGGCAGAGGAGAAGAAGACTTCCAGCTAAGCAGGGAGCCTGACATGGGACTCAATCCCAGGACCCTGGGATCATGACCTGAGCTGAAGGCAGACACTTAACTGACTGAGCCATGTAGGCACCCAAGGGGAAAATATTTTTAAATCATTGCTTTAAACCCCAAATTGAAAAAAAAAAAAAAAAAAGTCAACAGAAGAATTTTGGTTATTATAGTCAAGTGAAACACTAGGAGCAGTTCAACTACCAAAAAAAGACCAGGATGATGTTCAGAAAAGATTAATACAGCAGGCCTAAGACTGCGATCCTTAGAAAGTGCTGCCTGCGAGGACTTTCAAAGCAACTATCAAAAGAATTTCAGGAGTGCTCCCACTGTTCCCATACTAACAGAGGTGATGTACTGCATCTGAACTGCGATTGTCGAAGACAACCGATTCAGGGCTCTGGAAATGTACCAAATGCAAAAAAACAATTACGAAACGTCTACTTTTGGGGCGCCTGGGTGGCTCAGTTGGTTGGGTGTCCAACTCTTGATTTCGGCTCAGGTCATGATCTCAGGGTTGTGGCATCAAGCCCTGCGTCGGGCTCCATGCTCAGCATGGAGTCTACTTCTCTCCCTCTGCCCCTCCCCTCATGCTCTCCCTCAAATAAATAAGTAAATATTTAAAGAAAAAATAAATATTTACTGTTAAAAAACTGCTAAAGCTTCAGGTAAGGACAAGGGAAGTCAGTGGCCTTTTGCATGAGGCTATTTATACCCCCGCCATCACCATACCTTGGTTGGTAAGAATTGTTTTACTAGTGAATGGCTGGTCATGAAAACAGGAATGTGATTGCCAGAGGGGGCAGACTCAATGTGGACCAACAGGTGAAACCTGTGACCCTGCCAGTTAAAAGTGGTAAACTTGATCAGGAGAGAATAAGAGAAGCCCACAGTTTTGTAAGCCCAAAGTGTAGTCCTGGCTAAGGGGCGTGGCAGAACAGGGAGATTCTGGAAACTAAAGAGCCATAAAGGGCTGAAAGCTCTCCATAAATCTCTAGCTAACTGGAAAACTACATGAATGGGTAGAGAAGATGTAAGCAAGCCTGGCAAAAAGTAAAAGCTAAGGTTCACTTGAAAACTGACAGCAACTTTGTCTGTATTTCCCAACTCACACAAGGATTAATCGGAGGCCTTTCTTATTAAGATGCTTGAGCACAACCTCTGCCAAAGTCACTGGTTGATCACTAAGTTATACAGACACAGGTGCAACTCCTAGGAAGCCAAGCTTAAAAATATAAGAATAAAAAAAATGAGCAGAGACATCAGTGGTTGCACAAGACAAGTTATTGAAGCAAACACAACTATCAAAAAAATTAGAAGGCAGAGTTACTATGATCATTATCTAAAATGTCAAGTTTTCTACCAAAAATTACTAGACATGTAATGAAATAAAAAGGCATGACTCTTACTCAGGATAAAAGAGGTATTAAGTAGAAATTGTCAGAAATGATAGATTAGCAAAGACTTCAGAAGTAGATACTATAAATATGTTCAGAGAATTAAAAGAAAGATGACAATACTTGATAGGATATCTCAACAAACAGAACCTACAAAAGAAAAACTCTAGAGGTAAAGAGCAAATTTGAGATAGCAGAAGAATCACTGAATGTTTCAAATAATGTATTGTAGAAGTCTGGATTATCATCTATTAAGAAGAGACCAACAGAAATTATTCAATCCAAAGAACAGAGAGAAAAAAATATTGGAAGAAAAAGAAGAGAGACACCTATGGGAAGATATCACGTTACCAACATACTTGTAATGAAAGTCCCAAAAGATAGAAAGAAGCAGAAAAAATATTTGAAGAATTAGTGGTAAAAAAATCTCCCATATTTGATTTAAAAATTAACCTACCAATCCAAGAAGCTTTGAACGTTCAAGGAGCTCAATGAAATACAAAGAGGATCATACCTAAAACATCACAGTGAAATTTCCAAAATCCAAGGACAGAGAGAAAATATTGAAAGCATCAAGAGAAAAATGACATATAGAAGAACAGCAACACAACAGGTACATCTCATCAGAAACAATCTCATCAGAAACAAGGAAGGTCAGAGTGCAGTATAGAAGATATGAACAAAACTCTCAACCCTATGTCTAACTAACATATATGGAACACTCGACCCAACATTGAAACATTCCTCTGAAACACACATGGGACATTCTGTAAGACAGACCATCTGCTAGGCTATAAAGCAAGTCTCAATAACTTTATTTTTTATTTTTTTAAAGATTTTATTTATTTGTCAGAGACAGAGAGAGTGAGTGCACAAGCAGGGGGAGCGGCAGGCATAGGGAGAAGGAGGCTCCCCGCTGAGCAGGAAGCCTGATGTGGGACTCGATCCCAGGACCCTGAGATCATGACCTGAGCCAAAGGCAAACGCTTAACCAACTCAGCCACCCAGGCGTCCCTAAGTCTCAATAACTTTAAAGGAACTGAAATCATACAAAGTACATTCTCAAACCACAACAAAATTATGTTAGAAATCAGTGAGTCTTCACCAAAAAGCCCTTGGGCTTGGGTATGTAAAATAATCTGAGAGAATACTTGTAAAATGAAAAATATAAAAATTTGAATATAAAGCAACTATATTTTTCTCAAGGGAAAATTGGGAGGGAGGACAAGCTTATATTTTGGCATATATTGTAGGACTAAATACACCAAACTTTAGAGAAATATAAAACTGGGGGAAGAGGGTATCACTTCTGCACTTCTGGGGATTTTTTTTTTTTTTTGAGTATGTATTAATTACTTTCATAAATCAAGAAAAAAGATATTGCCACATTTTAAATATATTATCTGAAGATAACATTTATTTTTTTTAAGATTTTATTTATTTATCTGAGAGAGACAGAGATAGTGAGAGAGAGCACGAGCAGGGAGGAAAGGGAAGAAGCAGACTCCCCACTGAGCAGGGAGCCTAATGCGGGGCTCGATCCCAGGACCCTGAGATCATGGCCTGAGCCTAAAGCAGATGCTTAACCGATTGAGCCACCCAGGTGCCCTGCAGATGAACTTTATGCCCCTCTTCCACAGATCTACATCTGAAGTGCAAGTCAGGTTCCCCTATTATTACAGGAGTACCTATCTGTTCAAGCGATGGATAACTTCTATTCAGTTCTACTTAACTGGTTCAAAAACTTTAAAAAATATTTTGGTTTAAACTTCTCTGTCTCGGGGCGCCTGGGTGGCTCAGACGGTTAAGCGTCTGCCTTCGGCTCAGGTCATGATCCTGGGGTCCTAGGATTGAGCCCTGCATCGGGCTCCCTGCTCGGCAGGAAGCCTGCTTCTCCCTCTCCCACTCCCCTTGCTTGTGTTCCCTCTCTCGCTGTCTCTCTCTGTCAAAAAATAGATAAAATCTTTTAAAAATAAATAAATAAACTTCGTCTCTAATGTAGCTTTCTCCTTAACAGTCATTTCTTATTTAAGATTTATTTATTTTAGAGAGAAAGAGCACACACACACAAACAAGAGAGAGGGAGAGAGAATCTCAAGCAGACTCTGCATTGAGTACACAGCCTGACTCGGGGCTTGATCCCACCACCATGTGATCACGACCTGAGCCGAAACCAAGAGTTGGACACTTAACCGACTGAGCCACCCAGGGGCCCCCTTAACAGTCATTTCTGTATGGGATCACTGTGCTGACAATGCAAAGCTAAAAAATTAAAAAACAAGAGCAGCAACCTACATTAGTATACATGATCACTCAGGGGAAAAAGTAGACTCTAGGTCAGAATGCCAAGTTCAGGAATATAAGAAAAAACATGTTATTGTGATTATCAGCATTATCCTACAGCTTCTGAGATTATTTAATAATAAGAAAAATTTTCAAATACATCCTTTAAGGAGAATGACCCTATTAGCTGGTTAGCCCTGAACATTGGTTCATTCACACCTGTTATCCTAGTTCAGTTATTAACAACATTCAGAAGTATGCCCATTCGGGTAATAAATTACATGGTCACTCTGCTCCTTTGGATTTGTGTACGGCCAAATGCAGGGTTTTTGTTTTTGTTTTTTAAGATTTTATTTATTTATTTAAGAGAAAGGGGTGCCTGGGTGACTTAGATGGTTAAGCATCTGCCTTTGGCTCAGATCATGATCTCGGAGTCTCAGGATGGATCCCCACATTGGCTCCCTGCTCAGCTTGTCCCTCTGTCCCTCACCTCTCTCTCTCAAAAAAATAAAATCTTTAAAAAAGAGCGAGTGACCACACAAGTGGGAGGAGGGGCAGAGGGAGAGGGAGAAGCAGACTCCCTGCAGAGCAGAGAGCCCGATGCTGGGCTGGATCCCAATGCCCTGGGGGATCATGACCTGAGCTGAAGGCAGATGCTCAACCGACTGAGCCACCCAGTCACCCCAAGGGGCAGTTCTTTAAGCACAGCAGATGGTTTGCTGGTAATGTGGTGAATATACCTAATGGCATCCCGAAAGTCTAGAAAGTAATTTCATTAGCCATCAAGGGAGCTTTAAAGATTATGGGTCAGAGCCTCGGCTATGGGCTAGCACTCGAGTTTGGGTTAACAAGAAGCTGTCAAATCTTAACTCTATTTATTTCTATAAATCACATCTTCCCTATCTTCGTGGCGGTCTCTTTCCCTTTACCCCTTTGACTTAGACAAACTACATTACCTTTGGGACACTTCAGATTCTTACAATTTCCTAACAAACAAATGATTTCAAAATCTTTTTTCATACCCTGAGTTCTCTGACTACACAGAGTTCTAGCTCTAGAGCCCTTTGGAGTAATGGACACCTAATGAACACTTTCCTGTACAGTGTGGCTACACTGTGCTCTCTAGACATTTCCCCCAAACTTCTCCACTACTCAGACTTCCCATCACTTTGAGCACCCTGGTGTTTGTCAGAACTCCTCTGCTCTTCCCACTGCATGACGAACCATTTACAAAGCCCAGTCACTTTTTACCTGCCTGCTCTGCTCTTACTGCAAAACCCCCAATTGTTTAGAATTCAATAGTTTAGAATTCATTTTGTCAGGGCGCCTGGGTGGTTCAGTCGTTAAGTGTCTGCCTTCGGCTTAGGTCATGATCCCAGGGTCCTGGGATCAAGCCCCGTGTCGGGCTCCCTGCTCAGCGGGAAGCCTGCTTCTCCCTCTCCCACTCCCCCTGCTTGTGTTCCCTCTCTCGTTGTGTCTGTCAAATAAATAAATCTTTAAAAATAATAAAATAAAATCCATTTTGTCATTGTTTTGGGGGAAGAACTGGTCTACTACTACTTGTTTACTAAAAAATTTTTCACAGTAAGGAATGTGGAATTTTGTTTATAGCACTTTTTTTTTTAGGTAAAATTTACATATAGTGAAATCTAAATGTGAGTGTATAATTCTATAAATTATGGCAAATATCCATGTAGAACAAACCTTTATCAAGTCACAGAATATTCCTATCATTCCAGAAAGTTCCCCCTTCCCAATCAATCTCTTCTTCAGCAGAACCACTTTTCTGATATTTTTCTGCCATGAATTAATTTTGCTCGTTCTACTTCATAGAAATGAAAACCTAACGATATACATTCTATAGCTTTCAGCTTCTTTTGCTCAACATATTGTCTGAAGTTAATCTATATGTCAGTAGTTTTTCTTAATTGCTAATTTGTATTCCATCATAAGAAAATATTATGTCTATCCATTTTCCTGTTGTTGATTCCAGGTTTTGGCTTTAAAATTATGAACATTCTATACATAGCTATCCTTCTGGGACAGCTGTTTTCACTTCTCTTAAGGAAATACTTTGGAGGAGAAGAGCTGGATCATAGGGCAGGCATAAGTTTAGTTTTGTAAAACATTGGCACACTTTTCTCCAAAGTAGTAGACCATTTCACAACGCCACCAAAAAAGTCCAGGAATTATGGTAGCTCCACATCCTTGGCAACACTTGGTGTTACTAGTTGTTTCAGGGTTAGCCATTCTGGGGCGTGTGTAGTGGTACTTCATTGTGCTTTTAATTTGCATTTTCCTGATGACTGATGATGTTGAGTACTTTCTCATGTGCTTATTCGCCATTCGTATATCTTCCTTTGGGAAGTGTCTACTCAAGTGTTTTATCTAGTTATTTGAAACAGACTATCTTTTTATTACTAACTTACAGAGTTCTTTATATTTTCTAGATACAGGTCTTTTTTTTTTTTAAAGATTTTATTTATTTATTTGAGAGAGAGAGAATGAGAGAGAGCGAGTACATGAGAGGGGGGAGGGTCAGAGGGAGAAGCAGACTCCTTGCTGAGCAGGGAGCCCGATACTGGACTCGATCCAGGGACTCCAGGATCATGACCTGAGCCGAAGGCAGTCGCTTAACCAACTGAGCCACCCAGGCGCCCTAGATACAGGTCTTTTTTCAGATATACATTTTGGAAATATTTATTCCCAATATGTGGCCTGCCTATTTATTTCCTTAATGGTCACTTTTAATGAGCAAAAGTTTTTAAGTTAAACCTAAAAATCATCTTCTTTTGTTATTTTGTCAGATCCAAGAAATATCTGCCTACTTACAAATCACAAGGCTATTTTCCTATATTTACTTATAGAAGCTTTATAATTTTAGCTTTTATGTTTAGCCCTTTGGTCCATCTTAGATAAAGTTTTCTTGTGAGGTGTGAGGAAGCATCAAGGTTCATATGGATATCTAATCGCTCCAGCATTGTTGGAATGCCCTTCCTTTCCATTGAAATGCTTTGATGCCTTTAGGAAGTCAACTGCACATATGTGTGGATCCACTTCTGAGTTAGGCTACCCTTCCCATTTCCACATAAATATTAGAATAAGCATATCAATTTTAATTAAAAAAAAGAAAATGTCTGCTGTGATTTGGACTCAACAGATTAATCTTGGCAGAACTTTTTTTTTAGATTTCATTTATTTATTTATTTGACAGAGAGAGAGAGCACAAGCAGGGGGAGCGGCAGAGGGAGAAGGAGAAGCAGACTCCCCACTGAGCAGGAAGCCCAACTCGGGACTTGATCCCAGGACCCCAGGATCATGGCCTGCGCTGAAGGCAGACGCTTAACTGACTGAGCCACCCAGGCACCCACCACTGGAATTTTCACAGGGACTGCACTGAGTCTATAGATGGCTTTGGAAAGTATGGACAGTTTAACAATATTGAGTATTCCAATCCATGAGCATGAGATATCTTTCCATTTATTTGTGTCTTCAGTTTGTTTCATCAATGTCTTATAGTTTTCAGTGTATAGATTTTTCACTTCTTTGGTTAACTTTATTCCTAAGTATTTTAGTGTTTTTGATGCCATCATAAATGGGATTGTTTTCTTATTTTCTTTTTCAAGTATTTTGAACATTAGCATACAGAAATGCAACAATTTTTGTATATTGATTTTATATCCTTGCAGCTTTACTGAATTTATTAGTTCCAATAGTTTTTATTAGTTCAACTCCCTGTTGAGTATGATGTTTGCTGTGGGTTTATTCTCTGGTTTCTTAAAATGCAAATTTAAACAGTTTTTTAAAATATATAAGCATTTTTTTCTGATATAAGCATTTAAAACTGTAAATTTTCCTGTAACTACTGCTTTATCTGTACCCCACAAATTTTTATGTTATATTTTTATTATTTTTATATTATAAGTATTTGCTATTTTCCCTTGAACTTTCTCTTTTTACTTAGGAGTTACTTACAAGTAGAATATTTAATTCCTAAATATTTGAATGTCTTCAGGATCTTATTGTTTTGCTTTCTAATTAAATTCTGTTGTGTTCAGAGACATTCTATGTATGATTTCAATCTCTTAAAATTTATTGACATTGCCATCAGATGGTCTATTTCGACAAACAAATCATGTGCATGTGCAAGGAATATGTATTCTATAGTTTTGGGGCTTAGCGTTCAAAAATATCAATTGGGGGCGCCTGGGTGGCTCAGTCGTTAAGCGTCTGCCTTCGGCTCAGGTCATGATCCCAGGGTCCTGGGATCGAGCCCCACGTCGGGCTCCCCGCTCTGCGGGAAGCCTGCTTCTCCCTCTCCCACTCCCCCTGCTTGTGTTCCTGCTCTCGCTATGTCTCTCTCTGTCAAATAAATAAATAAAATCTTTAAAAAAAAAAAAAAAAAAATCAATTGGATCTGGGCACCTGGATGGCTCAGTTGGTTAAGCTTCTGACTTCAACTCGGGTCATGATCTCAGGGTCCCTCTGTCCCTCCTCTCTCTCTCTCTCAAATAAATAAAATCTTTAAAAAATATATCAATTGGATCATCATAATTGACAGTGTTTTTCAGATTCTCTATATTTGTACTGATTTTTTTCTTCTCAGTTACTGGTAGAGAGGTGTTAAAATCTACAGCTATGACTGTTGATTTGTATATGCTTCCTTTAGTTGTCTCAGTGTTTGCTTTAAGTATTTTAAAGTTCTGTTATGAAGGACTTACTAATGAATGTATATTAGGATTGTTGCATTCTTCTGCTGAATTGACCTTTTTATCATTATCAAACATTCCTCTCTCTCTCTCTGGTAATACTCCTTGTCTTGAAATCTATTTTGTCTAATGTTAATACAGCCACTTCAACTCTCTATGGTCAATAGCTGCATGGCATATCTTTTTCACCCTTTTGCTTTTAATCTATTGGTGATTTTATATTTTAAGTATAATTCTTAAAGATAGCATACTGTTAGGCATTTTTTAAAAAAGATTTTATTTACTTATTTAACAGAGAGAGAGCATAAGCTGGGGGAGCGGCAGGGAGAGGGAGAAGCAGACTCCCCGCTGAACAGAGAACCTGATGCAGGACTGGATCCCAGGACCCCGGGATCATGACCTGTGCCAAAGGCAGATGCTTAACAGACTGAGCCACCCGGACGCACCAGACATTTCTTTTTTTTTTTTTTTAATCCAGTCTGATAATCTCTACTTTTTCAGTATTGTACTTAGTTCATTGACATTTAATATAATGAAAATAGGACCAGACTTGAGTCTACCATCTTGCTGTTTATTTTCTATTTATCCCATGGTTTTTGTTCCCCTGTCCTTTATTTCCCATCATCTTTTCACTTAATTATTTGCTAGAATTTCAAAATTAACTTCTCTGTTGGTTTTTTAGGTATGCGCCTCTCAGCATTTTTTAAAAAGTAGGTCCTGGTGTGCCTGGATGGCTCAGTTGGTTAAGCGTCAGACTCTTGATTTTGGCTCAGGTCACGATCTCAGGGTTGTGAGATCCAGCCCTGCCTCAGGCTCTGCCCTCAGCAGGGAGTCTGTTTCTCCCTCTCCCTCTGCCCCTCCCCGCCCCACTCTCTCTCTCTCTAAAAAAAAAAAAAAAAAAAAAAGTAGGTCCTTCTACTAGTTCTCAAAGTATAGCCCCACACTAGCAGCATCATCACTTGTAATCTTTTTTTTTTTTTTTAAGATTTTATTTATTTATTTGACAAAGAGACAGTGAGAGCAGGAACACAAGCAGGGGGAGTGTGAGGGGGGAGAAGCAGGCTTCCCGCAGAGCAGGGACCCTGGGATCATGACCTGAGCTAAAGGCAGACGCTTAACCGCTAAATGAAGGCAGACGCTTAATGACTGAGCCACCCAGGCGCCCTAACATCACTTGGAATCTTGTTAAAATGCAAATTCTTAGGCCCTACCCCTGACCTTCTGAATCAGAACTCAGAGGGTGGAAGGGAGTCTGGCAATTTGTTTCATCCAGCCCTCCAGGTAATTCTGATGCACCCGGAAGGTTTTGAACCTCAATACTCTACAGATCAGAATACCCAAGCTTTACTTACTACAATCTACTCATAGTCAACATCGTATGCTCTCATAACAAATTCAAGAAGCTTGCAACATGATTGTTCCATTTTACACATATTTGCCATTTTCTTTTTTTTTTTTTTTAAAGATTTTATTTATTTATTTGACAGAGAGAGACACAACGAGAGAGAGAACACAAGCAGGGGGGGCGGGAGAGGGAGAAGCAGGCTTCCCGCGGAGCAGGGAGCCCGATGCGGGGCTCGATCCCAGGGCCCCGGGACCATGACCCGAGCCGAAGGCAGATGCCCAACGACTGAGCCACCCAGGCGCCCCCATATTTGCCATTTTCTATAGAAAGTTCATTATTGGGGCGCCTGGTGGCTCAGTCAGTTAAGTGTCTGCCTTCAGCTCAGTTCATAATCCCAGGGTCCTGGGATCGAGTCCCGCATTGGGCTCCTTGCTCAGCAGAGAGCCTGCTTCTCCCTCTCCCTCTGCTGCTCATGCTCACTCTTTCCTGCTCTCTCACTCTCTGTCAAATAAATAAATAAAATCTCTAAAAAAAAAAAAAATTTTTTTTCTTTTCAGATACTGTACTTTTTACTTCTAAATTTGTTAGACCTAAATAATTCCTCTTTATCTCTCAGATTTCCCCACTCATTATGACATTTACATTAAGTTTATAACAAACATTTTGAAGCCACTGCTAATTCCAGTATCTAAGCCATCTCAGCTAATTCTACTGATGGCTTTTTCTTTTGACTACAGAACCGGTGTTCATGTTTCTTCATAGGTTTAGTAATTTTGTATTGCATACTGGACAGTATGGTAAACAAAAAATTATTGGCAGACTTTTTTTGGCCCTGCCCTGCTTCCTCTTATTAGTGTTTCAGTTATGAACCATCTTTCCTCCTTAATGAAGTCTTTGAATTTCATATAATTTTTATGTGTCACAAAATATTATTACTGGGATTTTTTTCAGCCATTTAAAGATGTAAAACTCAGGGTACCTCGGTGGCTCAGTTGGTTAAGCGTTTGCCTTCGGCTCAGGTCATGATCTCAGGGTCCGGATCGAGGCCCAAGTTGGGCTCCCTGCTCGCAGGGAACCTGCTTCTCCCTCTCCTCCCTGCTCATGCTCTCTCTCTAAATAAATAAATAAAATCTTTAAAATAAAAATTAAAATGTAAAAATCATTTTTTTTTAAAGATTTTATTTATTTATTTGAGAGAGCGTGTGTGTGCATGAGCAGGGGGTGGGGCAGAGGGAGAGGGAGAAGCAGGCTCCCCACTGAGCAGGGAGCCCAATGTGAGGCTCAATCTCAGGACCCTGAGAGCATGACCCAAGCCAAAGGCAGACGCTTAACCGACTGAGCCACCCAGGCGCCCCAAACTTTTCTCATATTTTTTTTTAAAGATTTTATTTGAGAGAGCACGAGAGAGAGAGAGAGAGAGAGAGCAACAAGCCAGGTAAGGGGCAGAGGAAGAAGCAGGCTCTCCACCGAGTGGGGAGCCAGACGCAGGGCTCGATCCTGGGACTCCAGGATCATGACCTGAGCCAAAGGCAGATGCTTAACCGACTGAGCCACCCAGGCACCCCCTTTTCTCATATCTTGATACATCCTGTCCAACCTATTCTCCATTGTAACAAGAATAACCTACTTATAGACCCTCCATAAAACTGCCAGTCCTTAAAATTTTGAAACAATTAACTTTTATGTCACTCTATGCATTCCAACACTTCTCTGATTTGTAGTGGTACTGCAGACTTTATATCTGTACTTATTTATATGGTGTTTTAGAACTAATGTATTTTTTCAAGACTACAATCTCCCCCTCACTTCATCTCCAATCTCACCTGCAGACTAATTTTGTTGAGAGAGAGATCATCTATAACTTCTGTACATGGTTAAGTTGTCATGGTAAGTTATGACCAAATCAACTCTTCTCTTTTCTACCTGCATTTTATACTGTACAGGATACAGTCTCCTCTCTCTAATCTACCTTTCCGTTTAATTACCCATTTTTAATAATATAATGGAAACATGTACCACTTTTATAACCAGAAAAAGTGATATTAATATGTAACTCAAGGTTACCTTTCCTCCAGAAAATATTCTTTGATAAATCCATTTTTTTAATCCAACCATTTTTTAATCCCTTTCAATACAGTTACTAATTTACCTACTCACTTAACACCTTATTATTTCCTGTGTTACATAAATTGTAATTTTAGTTTACCAAATTATTAAGGATTAATTTAAACTTGAGGTTTTGGTGGTACTTTCCTTCCATGTCATAACTGAACAGAACACACAGACTCACACCTATGAGTTGACAGAATTTACACCCTTAAAATAAAATTCTGAGCAAACTACCTACTATTCAGTCATTAGAAATGGACTATCCCAAACCCAAAGAGCACAAAAACAATGGTACTTGTGAACTAACCATTTAAGATTGGTTAGGAAGGAAAATAAATGATGTAAAAGCAAAAGACAGAACAATTTAAAATTTTAGAAATTTAAACAATGTCTAGCTATGCTTATTCCAGTGAATTTTAAATTTCATCTTTGTGGCAGTTTACTTTAGTTTATGTTGTAGTAGACATTGCTTTGAACTACTACACTTTTTCCCAAGTAGTTTAAAAACCAGATGCCACAGAAGAACAAATAATAACTTCCGTAGTACATTGCTGTAGAACTAGAGTTTAAGCTTTTAAAATTTAAAAGCCATTTGTCTAGTGGTTACCTAGTAGTTATCTTGGTGAAAAATTATAAAGCAAAATGAATGAGCTTATGTTCACTTACTTACCTGTAACTTTGGTTCCAATAACCAGGGGCAAAGGAATTTCATCTGGGAGATCTTTGAACTGGGAAACATCTGCAACTTTCCTTTGTTGTAAGAGCCTTATTTTCTGTCGTTTCTGTTTTAATGCTGATCTCTCTTCCTCAAAAAATGCAGAAGAACATCTAGAATAAATTATAAAAATCATAGAAACTGATAACTATCCTATACAAAAACTTGAAATCACGGGGCCCCTAGGTGGCACAGTCAGTTGAGCATCTGACTTTTAGTTTCGGCTCAGGTCATGATCTCAGGGTCCTGAGATCAAGGCCCAGGTTGTGCTTAAGCTCAGCAAGGAGTCTGCTAAAGTTTCTCTCTCCCTCTCCCTCTGCCCTATCCGATGCTCACTCACACTCTCTCTCTCAAGTGAATAAATCTTTAAAATCAAAACAAACAGGGGTGCCTGGGTGGCTCAGTCGGTTGAGCGTCTACCTTTGGCTCAGGTCGTGATCCTGGAGTCCCAGGATTGAGCCCCACGTCTGGCTCCCTGCTCAGTGGGGAGTCTGCTTCTCTCTCTCCGTCTGCTCCTCCCCCTGCTCATGCTCTCTCTAATAAATAAATAAAACATTTTTAAAAAATAAATTTAAAAAAAAACCTTGAAATCAGACCATCTATCTTACCATTCCCTCTTTTCCTCTTTCTCTTGAATAATGTATTTGAGTTCTTAGAAATAATAATTGTTTCTCTTCAAAGTAAATTATATCTTTTTAAAAATAGGACTTTGCAAGACTTAAAGGGTTATAAGCAAGTCTACATTATCCTTCCCTACAAAGCAGGAGGATTTGTTCACCATCCTTTGACAACACTGCATCTGGATGCCAGGTCTCCTCCTGGGACAAAGTTCAACTATAATATTCTATTTAGAAGAACATGATATTTTCCCTGTGACCCAGAGAGCACGCCAATATAGAACTAAAGACAAGGCTTACCACTGTGTAAATGTTTAATCATACTTCCTGCCTTAAAGCATAAATACTGAATTTACCCTTATCTTTAGGGCCTATCTTACTTCTATTTTCAAATACTGGGATGAACCAAAGTAACTTAAACATAGCTTTCGTGCCACAAAATATATATCCATAAAACCACCATCACAGACAAGATAATGAACATCTGAAGACATCAATCACTCCCCAGAGTTTCCTTGTGGCACTCGATTATCCCTCCTTTGCATCCCTCCCACTTCCGTACCCCCACTTCTCAAGCAATCACTAAGTTGCTTTCTGTCATTATAGTTTCTATCTTCTAAAATTTTATATAAACGAGATCATCTAGTATGAATTCTTCTGTCAGGCTTCTTTCACTCAGCATAATTATGCCAAGATTAATCCATGTTGTTACATGTATCAATGGTTCTTTTTTTTTTTTTTAAGATTTTATTTATTTATTTGAGAGAGAGAGACAGAGATAGTGACAGAGGATTGAGGCCCACGTCTGGCTCCCTGCTCAGTGGGGCGTCTGCTTCTCTCTTTCCCTCTGCTCCTCCCCTGCTCATGCTCTCTCTCTCAAATAAACATTTAAAAAAAAAACAACAACTTGAAATCAGACGATCCATCTCACCGTTCCCTCTTTTCCTCTTTCTCTTGAATAATGTATTTAAGAATGAGATAGTGAGACAGTGAGAGAGAGCACAAGCGGGAAGGAGAGGGGGAAGCAGACTCCCCACTGAACAGGGAGCCCAATGCGGGACTCAACCCCAGGACCCTGGGATCATGACCTGAGCTGAAGGCAGATGCTTAACGGACTGAGCCACCAGGCGTCCCTCAATGGATCATTCTTTTTATTGGAGAACAGTATCCTTTTCTTTGAATGTGTTGTAATTTGTTTATCCATTCACCTATTGGTGGACATTTGCATTGTTTCCAGTTTGGGGTTATTACAACAAAGTTGATACGAACATTTCTGTATAGAAATGTTTTTGTATAATCTATGCTTTAATTTCTCTTAACTAAATACCTAGGAATAGAATGGCTGGGTCATATGATCAGTGTATATTTAACCTTTTAAGAAACCAAAGAAGCCAAATATTACCAAAGAAGATATAGAGATGACAAATAAGCCACTTTGATGCTCCATATCATATGTCATCAGGGAAATGCAAATTAAGTGAGACACTACTAACATCTATTAGAATGACCAAAATCTAGAACACAGACAACACCAAATGCTGGCAAGATGTGGAACAACAGAAACTCTCGTTCATTCTGGTGGGAATGTAAAAATGGCATGGACACTTTGGAAGATAGTTTGGTGGTTTCTTACAAAACTAAACAAGTCTTATCATACAATCCAGCAACCACACTCCTTGGTATTTACCCAGATGAGCTGAAAACTTATGTCCACACCAAAACCTTAACATGGATGTTTACATCAGTTTTACTCATAATTGCCAAAACTTGGAAGCAACCAAGATGTCCCTTAGTAAGTAAAAGGATAAAAAATATAGTAGTATATTCAGACAATGGAATATTATTCAGCATTAAAAGGATGAACTATCGAACCATGAAAAGATACAGGGGAACCTGAAATGCATATTACTAAGTGAAAGAAGCCAATCTGAAAAGGCTACATATGGTATGATTCCAACATATGACATTCTGGAAAATGCAAAACTCTGGAGACAGTAAAAAGATCAGCAGTTGCCACGAATTGGGGCCATGGGGAGAGGAAGGAATAAGTGGAGCGCAAAAGATTACTAGAGCAATAAAAATACTGTGTATGACATTATAATGATAAATATATGTCACTACACATTTTTCAAAACCCACAGAGTAAACCCTAATGTAAACTATGGACTTGGGGGATTATGATGTGTTGATATAGACTCACCACAATGTATCACTGTCTTAACAAGATATTGTTACGGGGAACACTGTGTATCTGGGGGGGGAGGGAGTATATGGGAAATCTATCTTCCTCTCAATTTTGCTCTAAACCTAAATTCTCTAAAAAAAAAAAAATAGTCTTAAAAAAAAGAGAGAGAGAAATCATCAGTTTTCCAAAGCAGTTACACCATTTTATAATTCCCCTCAGCAGCACATAGGATTCCAAGTTTCCCCATAGCCTCACCAACACTTGGTATGCTTAATCATGTAAATTCTAGACACTATGGGTTCATTTGCATTTTTCTATTGACTAATATGTTGAATATCTTCTCTAGTATTTCTTTGACATCCTTGTATCTTTGGTGAAGCATCTATTGAAATCATCTAGCAATTTATTAATTGGGTTTTTTTTTTGCATTTTTTTCATTGACATGAAAATGACATACAGTGTTATATTAGTTTCAGGTGTACAACATAATGAGCTGACAATTTTATACACTATTCAATGTTGACCACAATAAGTATATTCAACACCTGTCACCACGTTACTACAATATCATTGACTATATTCCCTATTCTGTACTTTTTTTTTTTCATCTCCATGACTTGTTCTTTTTATAACTAGAAATCTGTACCTCTTAATTCACTATACTTATTTCACCCACCTCCCCTCTGGTAACCACCAGTTTGTTCTCTGTATTTAAGAGTTTTTTTGGGTTTTTGTCCTTTTTTTTTTTTAAAGATTTTATCTACCTATTTGACAGAGAGAGAGTGAGAGAGCACAAGCAGGGGGAGCAGCAGAGGGAGAGGGAGAAGCAGGCTCCCCGCTGAGCAGGGAGCCCGATGCGGGGCTTGATCCCAGGACCCCAGGATCTGAGTCGAAGGCAGACGCTCAACCAACTGAGCCACCCAGGTGCCTCTTTTTTTTCTTTTTTTAGTTTCCATACATGAGTGAATCATATGGTATTTGTCTTTCTTTGTCTGATTTATTTCACTTAGCATAATATGCTCGAGGTCCATCCATGTTGTTGCAAATGGCAAGATTTCACTCTTTTTTATGGCTGAGTAGTATTTCATTGTATATGTGTGTGTGCGTGTGTGCGTGTGTGTGTGTGCATGCGCGTGTGTGCAAGTGTTCTTATAAATGAGGGAAATATTCAAAACATCATCAGCAACATCATCTTTTAATAGAGAAATAAAATATTACCAGTTCAATTAAAAGTTCTCCTTGCATTTCATCACTATCTACAGAAATCATTAAAATTAAATTCTGTTTCTACTTGCCCAAGTCACTATATTTCCATGCCTTTCCTGGATTTTCCCACCATCTAAAGTGAAAAATTTTTGTATATGCTTTTACTAGGCAGAGACATAATATGAAAATAATCTAACAGATTTCAAAACTTCACTCAAGAGTAATATAAGGTTTTCCATTGTGTTAGAAAGCAAGATAACACTGCAAAAGGAAAAGTCATTTCACATGAAAAGTAATTTTCAGAAAACAACACATTGGATAGATTCACTTGATTTTTCTTTCTGGGGTTTTGTTTTTCTGAGATAGCGTGTGTTTTTATTTTATTGAAGTATAATAGACATATAACACACTTTGTAACCCTCAGGTGTACAACAGTGTGATTCAATATTTGTATATATTGTGAAATGATCACCACACTAAGTCTAGTTAACATCTGACACCACATATAGATAAAACATTTTTTTTCTTGGGATGAGAACTTTTAAGATCCACTGTCAGCAACTATAGTATTATTAACTATAGTCATCACACTATCCGCAACATACCAGGACTTACTTTATAAATGCAAGTTTGTACCTTTTGATGCCCTTCACCCATTTCGCCTACCCCCTTATCCCGTTTTTATATAAAGTAAAATACGCACTTCTAAGAAGGCTTTTGCAGTAATAAACGGCTTTTAAAAAGATAATAACAATGTAGGGATATCCTGAGAGCTTCATTAAATACAGCTGATTCCTGAAAAACATGGATATGACCGCCCACATCCACTTGTATGTTTTTTTTTTTTTTGACAAATGCAGTACGGTACTGTAAACATATCTTCCATTCCTTATGATTTTCTCAATACCATTTTCTATTCTCTAGCTTACTTTATTGTAAGAACACAGTATATAATACACATGACATACAAAATATGTGTTATTGACGGTTTCTGTTATCAGTAAGGCTTCCAGTCAATAGTAAACTACTAGTAGTTAGGTTTTGGGGGTGTCAAAAGTTATATGTAGATTTTTGTGCAGGGTTGGTGTCCCTAACCCCCATGTTGTTAAAGGATCAGCTATATTTTCTAGTGCATTCTTAAATATTTTTTGGAACATAGTGGGGCATAGATAATGTAAGAAAATTATATGCAAAGCCTGTAATTTGAACAAAAATGGAACTGTACATTTAATTGTAAGATGCATAGGTATAAAAAGGACCTACATTAACGCTAGTTAACTGGATATATTTAACATATAATTATTCTGAAAAGTTATCTTTCAGGACTAGTCTTTGTGAAGATGAAAAAGAATCAATGTGGTAATTATACAATTAACTTACTGATTTTATTTTAAATAAAAATATTATTTTTACCTCCGTGGTTTTCCCATAAGTCGCCTGATTTTTCCCCATTCTACTCTTGTTAACTTTCTTGTTTTTAAATTAGGAAAGGATTCCTTCAGACATACACAGAAGTCATTATCGCCTTCAAAAAGTGGTCTGTAAAACAGAAATGGTATTTTAATGGTTAAGACACAATGAGTTACTTTAGAGGCATAAATTTCAAAATATGCTTTCCAATTTTCAACATTATACTAATCATCAAATGTTCTTTCACTTCTACCCAGAACATATACAAAAGAGGCACAAATTCAAAGTGCTAAAACTAAGAGTAGCATTTGTGAAACAACCAATGTGTATAAGTTACTCAAGAAATATTGTCTGTGCTAGAGATTCAAGGAGACACTGATTTTTGTTAAATCTCATGTATGAGTATATCCTAGTATATCCTAGCACTGTCATTGTATCCAGTGAGGATGAACAATGTTAGCTACAATGTATCTTTGTCCCAACACCAAGGAGTCCTCTTTCAGATTAAATCAGTTTTATTTATTTTTATTTTTTTATTTTTAAAGATTTTATTTATTTATTTATTTGAGAGAGAGAGAATGAGAGAGAGAGCACATGAGAGGGGGGAGGGTCAGAGGGCGACGCAGACTCCCTGACAAGCAGGGAGCCCTATGCGGGACCCGATCCAGGGACTCCAGGATCATGACCTGAGCCGAAGGCAGTCGCTTAACCAACTGAGCTACCCAGGCGCCCTCAGATTAAATCAGTTTTAGAAAACTGGAAGACTCGGGGCACCTGGGTGGCTCAGCCAGTTAAGCGGCTGCCTTCGGCTCAGATCATGATCTCAGGGTCCTGGGATCGAGCCCTGCGTCGGGGCCCCTGCTCAGCGGGAAGGCTGCTTCCCCCTCTCCCACTCCCCCTGCTTGTGTTCCTGCTCTCGCTATCTCTCTCTCTGTCAAATAAATAAATAAAATCTTAAAAAAAGAAAAAAGAAAATTGGAAGACTCTAGAGCGTTAGGTCATGATCCCAGGGTCCCGGCATCGGGCTCCCTGCTCAGCGGGGAGTCTACTTCTCCCTCTCCCTCTCTCCCCGCTCATGCCATCTCTAAAATAAATAAATAAAAATCTTAAAAAAAATAAAAGAGAAAAACATGTCTCGTTTATTACAAATAAGGGAGCTTTGTTCTAGGGCATCTCCACTCCACGGTCTTTGTAAATTATAATACAGATTATACTTTCATTTGAGTTTTCACAAAAATGTATAACCACTTCTGAAAGGAGGAAGGGGAAAAGCAAACTATGAGGAATGGAAATGGATCAAAGTAGAATGAAGAACAGAAAAAAGAAATCAGGAAAAAAAAGAATCAAAACAGACCTACAGAAAAGAAAATAGCTTATAATGTTTGAAAAACTTAAATTTCTGGCTCAAGTGATATCCGCAATGTAAGCCATGATACATACTTATCTATATTTGAGTAGAACCATTCGTATATGCACCATTTATGTGCTTTGGGAAGCTTGAGTAGGTTACGTAATCGAAAACCAATCTTCTGTGAGGCTTTCTTATCTGGTGTAGACATTGTTGCCGTAAATTTCTATACAATAAAAAAATAGAGATTAGTTACAGGTCCATCATGCAAAAATGAACATCTATAACATCGAATAAATTTGTAAAAAGGTAGATTATGGTTAAGTACTCAAAAAGATTCAATACCACAAAATTTTTTTGTCATTATTTAACAAAATAAACATTCTGATTATTTCTTACGAAGTTAAAGTCTCCAGTTTCATAAGATATTCTGACAAGGAAAGTGAAAACATTTGCCTCCATGTTTGTACTGAGGTACAATTTCAATTTAGGTATGTAGGAAGAAAACTGTGAGAGAGAGAGAGAGAAAATGCAAGCAAACAAGCACTAGGCCCAGGAGGTTTCACCAGTGAATTCTGTATCAATCACAGCACCAATGCTATTAAAATGTTTTAATTCAATGAAAAAAAGAGCTTCACAATTATTTTTATAAAGACAGCATAAGCAGATAAAATCTACCAAAGTATAATAAAAGAAAATCTCAAAAAAACACTCATTTGCATGAATTTTATTTTTTATTTTTTAAAGATTTTGTTTGTTTGAAAGAGAGCGAGAGCGCCTATGAGTGGGGGTGGGGGCAGAGGGAGAGGGAGGAGCAGACTTCCTGCTGAGCAAGGAGTCCAACAAGAGGCTCAATCCCAGGACCCCGAGGTTGTGATCTGAGCTGAAGTCAGACACTTAACCGACTGAACCTCACACCCAGGCCCCGCTGCATGAATTTTAGAAAATGCTTGGAAAGATTCTCCGTGCTCATGGATTGTAAGAATTAATACTGTTAAAAATATCCATACTATCTAAAACAATCTAAAATTCAATGCAATCCCTATGAAAATTCCAGTGGCATTTTTCACAGAAGTAGAACAATCCTAAAATTTGTATGGAATCACAAAAGATCCTGAATAGCCAAAGAATGTTGAGAAAGAAGAACAAAGCTGGAGGCATCAAGCTCCCTAATTTCAAACTATATTATAAACTATAGTAATCAAAATAGTATCATATTGGCATAAAAACAGATACACAGGTCAATAAAACAGAATAGAGAGCCCAGAAATAAATGCATGCATATATGGTCAATTAATTTACAACAAAGGAGGCAAGAATATACAATGGAGAAAGGACAGTCTCTTCAAAAAATGGTGTTGGGTGCCTGAGTGGCTCAGTCGGTTAAGCGACTGCCTTCGCTCAGGTCATGATCCCGGAGTACCGGGATTGAGTCCCGCATCGGGCTCCCTGCTCAGTGGGGAGTCTGCTTCTCCCTCTGACCCTCCCCCCTTCTTGTGCTCTCTCTCTCTCACTCTCTCTCTCAAATAAATAAAATTAAAAAAAAAAATCTCAGCATTTAAAAAAAAAATGGTGTTGGGAAAACTGGACAGTCACATACAAAAGAATGAACTGGACCACTATCTTACACCATACATGAAAACTAGCTCAAAATAGATTAAAGACTTGGGGCCCCTGGGTGGATGAGTCACTTAAGCATCCAACTCTTGATTCTGGCTCAGATCATGATCTCAGGGCGTTGACATCGAGTGCTACATCGGGCTCCATGCTGGGCACAGAGCCTGCTTAAGACAAGATTCTCTCTCTCCCTCTGCTCCTCCCCCTCTCTAAAAAAACGTAATAAAAGAATAAATTTAAAAAAATAGATTAAAGACTCGAATGTAAGACCTGAAACCATAAAATTCCTAGGAAAAAATGTAAGTGGTAAGCTCCTAGACACTGGTCTTGGTGATGATGTTTTTGAATTTGACACCAAAAGCAAAGGCATCAAAAAAAGAGAGAAACAATTAACAAGTGGGGCTACATCAAACTAAAATCCTTCTGCACAGCAAAGGAAATCAACAAAATGAAAAGGCAATCTACAGAATAGGTGAAAATATTTGCAAACTGTATATTTGATAAAGAGTTAATACCCAAAATATATAAAAACTCATGCAACTGAATGGCAAAAAAACCAACCCAATTAAAAAATGGGCAGAGGATCTGAAGAGACATCTTCCCAAAGACCTACAGATAGATGGCCAACAGGTGCATGAAAAGGTGCTCAACATCACTCATAATCAGGGAAATGCAAATTCACAATAGGATTATCACCTCATACCTTTTAGAATGACTAGAATCAAAAAGATAAGAAATAACAAGTGTTGGTGAAAATGTGGAAAAAAGGGAGCCCTATGCACTACTGGTGGGCATGTAAATTGGTGCAGCCACTGTGGACAACAGTATGGAGGTTTTTCAAAAAAATTTTTAAAACAGAACTACCTTATAATTCAATAATTCCACTGCTGGGTATTTATCTGAAGCAAACAAAAACACTAACTTGAAAAGATATCTGCACCCCAAAGTTCACTGAAGTATAATTTATAATAGCCAAGACATGGAAGCAACCTAAGTGTTCATCAATGGACAAATGGATAAAGAAAACGTGGTGTATATATACATATATATACATTCATACACACACACACACACACACACACACACAGGAATATCATTCAGCTATAAAAAAAGAATGAAATCTTGCCATTTGTGATAACATGGATAGGCCTTGAGGGCATTATGGTAAGTGAAATAAGTCAGAGAAAGTCAAACACCAAATGATCTCACCTAAATGTGAAATCTAAAAAAACTCCTCTGAAAAACAAAACAGACCAAAAAAAAAAAAAGCATACACAAACAGAGCAGACTGGTGGTTGCTGGGAAGGGGGGAGTAAAATGGGTTGAAAGGGGTCAAAAGGTACAGACTTACAGTTATAAAATCAGTATGTCGTGGGGACGTAATGTACAGCATGGTGACTATAGTATATATTGTATTGCATATTTAAAAGTTGCTAACAGAATAGATTTTATTTTGTTTTTTTTAAAGAATTCTTTTTTTAAAAGATTTTTATTTATTTATTTAACAGAGAGAGAGAGCACAAGTAGGCAGAGCTGCAGACAGAGGGAGAGGGAGAAGCAGGCTCTCCGCCGAGCAGGGAGCCCGATGCGGGGCTCGATCCCAGGACCCTGGGATCACGACCCGAGCCGAAGGCAGCCGCTTAACCGACTGAGCCACCCAGGCGCCCCTAGATTTTATTTTTTATTTTTTTCAGAATAGATTTTAAAAGTTCTTATCACAAGAAAAAAAATTTGTAACTGTGGTGACAGATGCTAACTATATACTTAATGTGGTGATCATTTCACCATGTACACAAATATCAAATCATTAGGTTGTGCACCTGAAACTTATATAATGTTATATGTCAATATTATCTCAATTTTTTAAAAGCTTAAAAAAAAGGTACCAGGGCACCTGTGGGGCTCAGTCAGTTAAGCATCTGCGTTCGGCTCAGGTCATGATCCTGGAGTCCTGGGATCAAGTCCCACATCAGGCTCCCTGCTCAGTGGGGAGTCTATTTCTCCCTCTGACCCTACCTCCTCTCGTGTACACTCTCTCCCTCTCTCCCTCAAATAAGTAAATAAAATCTTTAAAAAAAAAAAAAAGGTACCAGATAAACATCATCGGACCATTAAAAGAATACCACCCAATCAAGTGGAATGTGTGTCAAGAATGCAAGGGTGGTCCAGTATTAGAAAACTATTAATATAGGGGCGCCTGGGTGGCTCAGTCGTTAAGTGTCTGCCTTCGGCTCAGGTCATGATCCCAGGGTCCTGGGATCGAGCTCCGTATCGGGCTCCCTGCTCTGGCGGGGAGTCTGCTTCTCCCTCTCCCTCTGCCTGCGCTCCCCCTGCTTGTGCTCTCTCTCTGTCAAATAAATAAATAAAATCTTAAAAAAAAAAAAAACTATTAATATAGTCTGTCATTATTAATGAATAAAAATCATGTGGTCACCTCTACTGGTGCTAAAGATACTGGATAAAATTCAATATTCATTAACAAAAACTCTCAATAGAATTAGACAGAATGACCGAAAGTACACAATATACCAAAAGTTAAATGATACAGTTAAAGCAGTGTTTGGGGCAGGGGAGGCAGGAGAGGGGTTAATTTATAAGGTAAATGCCTATATTAGGAAAGGACAAAGATCTCAAATAAATAACCTATTCCTCCACCTTAAGCTAGAAAAAGAAGAGCAAAGAAAACCCAAAGCAAGCAGAAAGAAGAAAATAAAAATTAAAGCAGAAATAAGTGAAACAGAAAAATGAGAGACAAAATGATGAAACCAAAAGTTCTTTTTTTAAAAGATTTTATTCATTTGAGAGAGCGAGAGTGCACGAGAGAGAGCAGGGGGAGGGGGAGGGGCAAAGGGAGAGGGAGAAGCAGACGCCCCGCTGAGCAGGGAGCCTGACACGGGGCTTGATCCCAGGATCCTGGGATCATGACCTGAGCTGAAGGCAGATGCTTAACTGACTGAGCCACCCAGGCACCCCCAAAAGTTCTTTGCAAATATCAACTGATGGACCTTTAGCTCTACTGACCAAGAAAACAAAAATAGATGGATACTTTCTTTTCTTTTCTTTTTTTTTAAAAGAGTTTTGAAATTTATTTATTTCACAGAGAGAGAGAGCGAGAGCAGGAACACAAGCAGGGAGAGTGCGAGAGGGAGAAGCAGGCTTCCTGCTGAGCAGGGAGCCCAATGTGGGGCTCGATCCCAGAACCCTGGGATCATGACCTGAGCCAAAGGCAGACACTTAATGACTGAGCCACCCAGGCGCCCCTAGATGGATACTTTCTTAACCTGTAAAATTTATTTCTCCTCATTCTAATCCAAGTCATTATCATATTCAATGTTAAAATACTAAAAACATTGTCATTAAAGTGAAGAATGTGACCAAGATGTTGACTATCACCACAATTTTTTAACGTCGTTTTGATGGAATTATCCAATAAGAGGAATAAAAACTGTAAAGGAGGAAACAAAACCATTATTTGAAGGTGATATGACTGTCCTCGAAAACTCAAGAGAACAACTATAACCATTTAAAATAGTACAGAATTTAATAAAGTGGGCAAATACAAAGTTAACATACAAAAATCAGTATCTTAAAAAATCACTACTTTTAATTTTTTTTTTTTTTAAGATTTTATTTATTTGCGAGAGAGAGGATGAGAGACAGAGAGCATGAGAGGGAGGAGGGTCAGAGGAGAAGAAGACTCCCTGCTGAGCAGGGAGCCTGATGTGGGACTCGATCCCGAGACTCCAGGATCATGACCTGAGCCAAAGGCAGTCGCTTAACCAAATGAGCCACCCAGGCGCCCAAAAAATCACTACTTTTCTCTGTATAAGTGGGAACTAGTTACAGACAATAAAACAGAAGAAATATCCTGTTTATTTATGAAAGCAAAAGTGACAAGCACAAAAGTATTAAATACCCAGGAATACACTTAACAAATGTTCAAGATCAACATGGGAAAATATTTTAAAGTCTGCAGAGGGACACTGAGGCTTGAATAAGTGGAACTAAAACCAGTTCTTGGATAGAGAGTCTCAATGCTACAAACATGTCACATAGCATAAATTTATTCATAATATTAGTGCAATGCCAAGAAAAATCCCAACAGCATTTTTTTCCTAGTCAAGTTGATTCTAAAGTACCCACGGAAAAATAAATGTGCAAGAATACTTAGGAAAACCTAAAAAAAGGATATGTAATAATGTCTTACCAGACATTAAAACATTGTATAAAGCCATGTTAAAACAATTTGACACTAGCACATACAGAGACATATTAGACATAGATAGATAGAAAGTCTAGAAATAACCCCAAATATGCACAGGAATTTAGCTTGTGATACAGGCAGCATTTTAAATCAATGTATAAAAGATGGATTACTCGGGACGCCTGGGTGGCTCAGATGGTTAAGCATCTGCCTTCGGCTCAGGTCATGATCCCAGGGTCCTGGGATCGAGCCCCACATCGGGCTCTGTGCTCAGCAGGGAGCCTGCTTCTCCCTCTCCCTCTGCCTGCCTGTCTGCCTACTTGTGATCTCTCTCTGTCTGTCAAATAAATAAATAAAATCTTAAAAAAAAAAAAAAGCATTACTCACTCAATGTTATCAGGACAACTAAATAGTCTTCGGGGGGTGGGGGAGACACAAGGTTGCAGTATTACCTCAGTCCTTATTCCAGAATAAATTCAGTATGGATTGAAAATTTAAGTATTAAGAAATAAATTTGAGTGAATTCAAAAAGTATAAATTTTAGACTAGGGAAGATCTCTCTGAGTAAGTATAAACCCAAGAAGTCATAAAAGGAAAGACAGTTTTATCTGACCCTTAATTTCTTTTCAATCCTACATAGTAAAAATACAGAAATAAAGTCAAAAGACAAACTACAAACTGAAAAAAATAACAACCAATTTAAGTAGTCAAAGGGCTAATATTCTTAATTATAGAATATTATAAAATTCTTACAAATGAATAAGAAAATGACCAAGAATCTAACAGAAAATAAGAAAAAAAGACAAACAGTTTACAGGAAAGAAATCGTTTTTAAACATACATGAAAAGTACCTCGACGTCACTCATAGATGAAATGCCACCCAGAACCAGCGTGATGCTATTATCAGATTGGCAACAATCTAGATGTTTGTTTATATACTGAGCTGGCAAGCATTTGGGAAAACAGGCACTATGATGTAATGCTGGTAGAAAATTTGGACCAGGGATGCCTGGGTGGCTCAGTCGGTTAGTCGTCTGCCTTTAGCTCAGGTGATGATCCCAGGATCCTGGGATCAAGTCCTGAATCGGGCTCCACGCTTAGCAGGGAGCCTGCTTCTCCCTCTGCCTGACGCTTTCCCTGCTTGTGTTCCCTCTCTCTGACAAATAAATAAACAAAATCTTTAAAAAAAAAAAGGAAGAAAATATGGACCAGTACAATGTCCTTGGAGAATAATTTAAAATGTTTAAATGTGTATATCCTATGATCCAGCAATTCCACACTTCAGGCATTTGTCCTAGAAAAACACTTGCAAATTTATATAAACATGCTTGGGGTGTTCACTACAGCATTGTCTGTAATAGTAAAAACTTAGACACCACTTAAATGCCCATAAGTAGAAGAATGTATAAACTACAGTACCATAAGGCTGAATAATATATAACAGTAAAAAGAAACAAGATATTGAAGTCTGTCTATCTGTCATCGATCTGAATCAATCAGAATGGCCAAATCTCAAAACCAGACTTTTAAATGAAAAACTGAATTACAGAATGATTTCTATGAATACACATATAAAATTTTAAGAAAGGTCTATAAAGATCTAAAAGGCTAATCAAACTAATTCCAGTAGTTACCAGTTAATGAGGGAGGTAGATGTGGAGAATTGGTAGAGGTAAAAATTAACTTTTTATTTTTTTATTAAAAGCCTTTAACTTTGGAAAAATTTTAAATTTATAGTAAAGTTGCAAAGATAGTACTGAGTTCCCATATGCCCTTCACCCAGCTTTCCCTAATGCAAACATCTTAAAAAACCATGGTTTGTCAAAACTAAGAAACCAACACTGGTACAATACCATTAACTAAATTACAGACTTTATGTGCATTTCTTCAGTTGTTCCATTAACGTGCTTTTTCTGTCCCAGAATCCAATTCAGGACAGCACATGCTACTTTAAAAAATTAACTTTTTAATGTAAAAAAAAAAAAAAAAAGTTTGTATGCTGGGAGTTGTGTAGCATAAATAACAACCAAATTATTATAAAATATTATTATCAGAAAAAAGTGCTATTTTTCTTTCTATTGAGTTACTGACCCAGATTTTATTTAAATAGGGTATTAGTGGCTCATTGGCTATATAACTGTGTTAAAGATCCCCTTCTATGAATATATAGTAGTATCTTCCAAAGTTTAAATGTAAATATCCTTGTTGTAGTAATCACACTTTAGGGGTTTCTTCAACAGACGGAAAACAGAGAGTCACTGGTACAGGGTTTCTTTTGGGGTGATGAAGATGTCCTAAAATTGGTTGCACAAGTCTGTACATATATTAAAACCACTGAATGGTACGCTTTAAATAGTTGAATCGTATGGCATGTGAATCATATCTCAATAAAGCTGTTAGGGGATGCCTGGGTGGCTCAATCAGTTGGGTGTCTCTTGCTTTCGGCTGGGGTCATGATCTCAGGGTTGTGAGATGGAGGCCCCGCAACAGGCTCCATGCTCAGCGGGGTGTCTGCTTCCCCTCTCCCTCTGCCTCTCCCCACCCCCCACATGCTCTATAATAAATAAATCTTAAAAAATAAATAAATAAAAATAAAGCTGTTAGGACAACAGAAAAAAGGAGGCCCCAGAGACAGGCTGCAGGTCATTTGTGTGTCAGCCTTCACTTGCTAGCTTTGGATTGCGAGCAGGATACTTCCCTGTGTCTGCTTCTTCAGCTGAAAAACGGGAAATAGGACCGTAGCCTAGGTCATCAGGGTTGCTGAAGACCAAATCAAAGCCATGTATACACAGTGCTTAAAACAGAATCTGGCACACACTAAGTACTCAGTAAAAGTTGTTTTTACAATTAGTCAGCTCCGGACAGGGCTCCTTAAAGAAACCCAGAGAATCCAACAGATTGAGACTAGAAGGGGAACAGAACAAGCCATGTTGCATAAATGAAAAATGGAAAGAAATAGGTATATTAAAAGAAGAAAAGAGAAAACTCATAGGATATAAAAACTTTTCACATATTTGAAGGAGTCTCATATCATGTTTGTCTTATTTATATCTGCTCCATATGGCTCAGAAGTAGAAAGCACTTTGTAAACTAGCTCTAGAAGGAACGACGTGCGTGGGGGAAGGAGAATGGACAGAGATGGGGCAGGATGGTTTCACAGTCATAGAGACAAGTTTTCTGTAGGTTTGAAAATTTTCCTAATAAATAGTTGGAGGGGAGGCGCTCCTGGGTGGCTCAGTCAGTTAAGCGTCTGCCTTCAGCTCAGGTCATGATCCCAGGGTCCTGGGATCGAGCCCCGCATTGAGCTCCCTGCTCAGCGGGGATTCTGCTTCTCCCTCTGCCTGCCGCTCCCCCTGCTTGCATGCTCTCTCTCTCTGACAAATAAATAAATTCCTACTACTGGGTATTTACCCAAAGAAAACAAAAACACTAATTCGAAAAGATAGATACCTATGTTCACTGCAACATTATTTACAACAGACAAGATATGGAAGCAGCCCAAGTGTCCATCCATAGATGAATGGATAAAGAAGATGTGGCGTATATATACAATGGAATATTATTCAGCCATAAAAAAGAATGAAATCTTGCCATTTGTAATGGCACAGAATATAACGCTAAATGAAATTAGTCAGAAAAATACCATATGATTTCACTCATACATGGATGTTAAGAAACAAAACAAAGAAAAAAAAATAGACCAAAAAAACCCAGACTCTTGAACACAGAGGTGTTCACCAGGAAGGTGGGTGGGGGAATAGGTGAAATAGGTGAAGGGAATTAAGAGTACACTTATCATGGGGCGCCTGGGTGGCACACTAAGTTAAGAGTCCAACTCTTGGTTTCAGCTCAGGTCGTGATCTCATATCCCATATCCCCCGTGTTGGGCTCCATGCTAAGCTCAGAGTCTGCTTGAGATTCTCCCTCTTCCTCTGTCCCTACCCACCCTGCTCTCTCTCTCTCTCTCTCAAATGAATACATAAATCTTAAAAAAAAAAAGTGCACTTATCATGATGAGCACTGAGAATTGTTCAATCATTGTACCATACAACTGAAACTAACATAACCCTGTCTGTTAATTATACTTCAATTTAAAAAAAAGTTAAAAAACTAATGAGAGGAAATCAAATAAATGAATCTTTTACTGAAAAAAAATGCCAAAAATGAAAAAGAAGGTATGACTTCATGCTATATAGTTTCTTCTTTTGGATAAGAAGTCTTCAACACACTTTCCTCAGTGATAAAGTAAAATGTTTTCCCCCTGTCTCATTTCCATGCAAAACTCCAAACTGATTCCCTATTGCCAAATCCATCTGCTTAAAGTCCACTCTCCTCTCCGTGCTTAAAAGTGTGCATTTGTAAGACTGAGGACCGGCTTTCTACTCCCGGAAAAAGTCCATCAATAAAATAATGGCCTTTCTAGGTAACTAATATAGGAGCTGAGTTGGAGCACTGACTCAAGAAAAAGAACTTGTTACTCAAAATGTAACAGAAAAATAAAAAATAGGGGCACCTGGGTGGCTCAGCCGGTTAAGCGGCTGCCTTCGGCTCAGGTCATGATCCCAGGGTCCTGGGATCGAGCCCCGCATCGGGCTCCCTGCTTGGCGGGGAGCCTGCTTCTCCCTCTCCCTCTGCCTGTCTCTCTGCCTACTTGTTCTCTCTCTCTCTCTGTCAGATAAATAAATAAAATCTTTAAAAAAATAAATAAATAAATAAAAAATAAAAAATAAACCTTATTATGCTGAGCAATTTTTCACTTCCTTTCACATGGAACAAAATGCTGGCGACACACATACCTGTGGGACCATTGCAACTCTCTGGTTTCTTTTGGGTGACCTTGTATTTATCTGTCTGTCATCTTCATCAGAAAAGAGTCGACTTCGTTTTGAATTTCTGAAAGGCTATGGTAGAAATTTGTTTAGTTAATAAAAAGACTGAACACTTCCCATTTTTATTCCAAAATACAATTCTATACTTGGGAGACACAGCTAACGCTGGACTATCAGCAGCCTGGAAGGATAAGGGTGGGTAATACAAAGTACACCACACGTCGAATACAAAGAATCTTAGATTTACAAAGTAGTACATATTTATGCAATTTGTTTACAATCAAAACATCTAGCTGATGACTAAATGAAACACCTAGCTGATGATTAAAACTGGAACCCAAGTATCCTTAGCATCCTTGAATGGTGACGAGAGGAAAACAAGTTCTGGAAATTCCAGTTCTCATTATGTTAGTGCTTGGATTAATAGTACTTGGGTGTATCACATGCTGTGTTGGCCACATGGGGCTGGGCTGGACAAAGTTACTAGATCACTCTAGAGAGTCAATCTCAATGTATAATAATGCACCAGATGCCCTGTCAAAAATTGTTAACTGAATTTCTATCTGTGAATAAAAGTACAAGACACCTGTCACAGGTATTTGGTAAGTGACTGTAGCCTAAACTAGGCTGCAGAACCAGAACTAACTTTTGTTGAAGTACCCAAAGGACACTGTTCACTAAAGGGTCTGTAATATGAACAAGTTTACAGTCCACCCTAGGTTCAGAGGCCTCATTCAGGCAGAAGAACAACAGAAATAATATCCCAGGGGCGCCTGGGTGGCTCAGTCGTTAAGCGTCTGCCTTCGGCTCAGGTCATGATCCCAGGGTCCTGGGATCGAGCCCCATATCGGGCTCCCTGCTCGGCGGAGAGCCTGCTTCTCCCTCTCCCACTCCCCCTGCTTGTGTTCCCTCTCTCGCTGTCTCTCTCTCTGTGTCAAATAAATAAAATCTTTAAAAAAAAAAAAAAAAATAATAATAATAATAATATCCCAATCCTACCAACATCCTGTTTCAAATCCTTCTCCATCACTGCAGACAGACTTGCATGCCCAGCTGGAAGGGAGGTAGGTACACAAGGCTAACAACATATGGGCAGCATCCAACCGGGTCAAGGCTAGAGGTACTGACCCTTGAAATTAAACCAACCAAGGGTCTTAATACTCCACAGCCCTGAAAGAAGTCCCTTCTACCCTTCTACCCTACATGTACTTACCCTTGACCTATACAAGATTTTATTATCTTACCACTTATTTATATATCTTTTTGCAGGGACCAGAACCATATGAAATTTTTTATATTCTAAATAAAGCATGATTTGGGGTTGTTAGAGTTTTTTTTATCCTGTCTATTTAAAGAAACTGCAATTACTTAACAAATGCTTATTGGTGACCAGATTATCAAAGGCTACAGACTAAGTATGATCGTATACTACACTCAGTGACACTTAAAAGACTCAAATGCTTGTAGTTGGGGAGAACCTTGGGAAACTCTTACTGTCCTGTAAGAGCTGCGCACGTGACAATCATACAAACAATTTAGCTATCGTATTCTAAAGAGTAAGAAAAACTAATTCCTTACCATCTCCACAGCGGAGCCCGTATTCCGGCCTTTCCAAACAGGTGTTTTTTGTAAAGAGCTGTATTTTTCATTCCATGTGTTAGATAAACTTCCCTCTGTAATAAGTAATTATTACTAGTAAGATTTAAGTTTAGTTCAAAGGATTTTATACAATGAACATTGTCTTTTTATTTATAGCAATATATCTGAAATATTTACGAATATGGAAAAAATATACTGGCCACAGTAATTTTGGTTTATTACAAATGAAAAATCTCTTCTGTATTTTTTTTGGTCAAACTCTACATAATTTGACAAGGCACTGCATCGTGAAAGTATTAAATTCTCATATTAAAATATGTGTGGTTTCTTTCTCTGTGTTTTTAGCAATTCCTTTATTCTAATTTGCTAAGGAGCTTAAGTACAATCTGATTGAAAACAGTGCAGTGGAAAAATGGAAAAAGCTTCTAACCTTGAATTTAGAGTATATTTCTAAATGTTTCCTGCTTCAATAAGTGAAGCTGTGGATATACAAAAATAAAATGTGTGGGGGTTTCTGTTTTCCTTGATTCAAAGAAATATCTTCAGAGTTGTATGCAACCAGAAAAAATCCAATCAAGTAATTGATTAGACATATTATAAAAATACAGAACGGTGAGTTTAATTTTTATAAAAAGGGTATGTTTATGTAGAGAAAGACATAGAAAGCTGGGATGAATACACACAAGATAGTTATTTTCATTTCTTCTAGCTGCTCATCAGCATTTCCTAATTTTTTTCTGTAAGAAATATATCACTTGTGTAAGTCTTTTTTTAAAAAAAAGAGTTTTTATATTGGGAGGAAAAGAATAATGGAATACGTTTTCAGATGCACGTTTTAAGTACAAAAGAAAAGAGGTGGACCAGGGTTGATCCTGCTAGGCAAATAAATTAGGGTAGTCCTGGAAGGTAAGTGTTCTTAAGCCAGGACTTGATTTGGTAAATCACCAATCCAAAGCACAACACAGTAGCTTTAAAAACTAAAAGTACTAGTGAACTTTTGAGCATAGCTTGGTTCCAGACTTACTTACTTAGCAGAACCCTGCTCAAGCAAAAAATCAAAACAAACTACAGTAAGAGGCTTGGTCTAATGTACTTGCAGAAAGAAAGAGCAAGATCAAGGAATATGTATAACCCTGTTCTCAGGAAAAGAAAAGTACTGTCATTCTTTTATATCAAGAGACTTGCATTATTACTTAGAAAGCAGAATTCCCAAAAATGTAAACTCTTTTTTTTTTTTTTTTTAAAGTAGGATCCACACCCAGCATGAAACCCAATGCGGGGCTCAAACTCAGGACCCTGAGGTTAAGACCTGAGCTGAGGTCAAGAGCCAGCCCCTTAACTGACTGAGCCACCCAGGTGCCCGCTAAAAATATAAACTCTTAAGCAAAAATACAGCTGAGCACAGCTGTTCAATAAATGCTTTCACTCTAGTAAGATGTCTGCAATGTTTAGTTAAAAAGTTCCTGGAGGGGGACACCTGGGTGGCTCAGTCAGTGAAGCATCTGCCTTCGGCTCAGGTCATGATCCCAGGGCCCTGGGATCGAGTCCCACATCGGGGTCCTTGCTCAGCGGGGAGCCTGCTTCTCCCTCTGCCTGCTCTGCCTGCTGCTCTCCCCGCTGGTACTCTCTCTCTCTGACAGATAAATAAAATCTTTAAAAAAATTAAAAAGTTCCTGGGGTTTGGGGCACCTGGCTGGCTCATGGGAAGCGTGTGACTCTTGATCTCAGGGTGGTGAGTTCAAGCCCCACATTCAGTGTGGCGATTACTTAAAATCTTAAAAAAAAAAAACAAAAAGTTCTTGGGGCACCTGGCTGGCTCAGTTGGTGGAGCGTGCGACTCTTGATCTCCAGGTGAAGAGTTCAAGCCCCACACTGGGCAAAGAGCTTACTTAAAAAATTTTTTTAAAAGTTCTGTAATCAATAATTCTCGGGGAGGGGCGCCTGGGTGGCTCAGTCGTTAAGCGTCTGCCTTTGGCTCAGGTCATGATCCCAGGGTCCTGGGATCGAGCCCCGCATCGGGCTCCCTGCTCAGCAGGAAGCCTGCTTCTCCCTCTCCCACTCCCCCTGCTTGTGTTCCCTCTCTCGCTGTCTCTCTCTGTGTCAAATAAATAAAATCTTAAAAAAAAAAAAAAAATAATAATAATAATTCTCGGGGAAAAATTTTCTTAATTTCCAACAACCAAGGACCAATTCTCCTAAAACAGCCCATGAATTTAAAATTATCATCAGTGAAAACCAATACTTAAAAGCTATACTGAATCCTAACTTAGACAGAAAAGACTATACCCAAATCAATTTAATGAATTAAATTTCTAGCTTATGCCATACCTACAGAATCGTGCTATGATCTTACCTTTTAAACTGACAAGGGCTTTTGCTGAAGAGCCTGCAATTAAAACAAATCAATATTATTTCATAATCAATGTGAGAAAAAAAGAACTTGGCTACCAGGTGAGAGTGACCTGTCTGGTTTTAGTGGTGCTGAGGCTGAAGTGACGGTGGGATGTGCAATCAGAGATAACCAGAGGGCCGTTCAAGCTATCGGCCAGAGGTCCCATAAGGTAAGGAAGAGCTGGAGAGAGAGACCTGGGAGTCCTGTTGAAGCGAGAACCAGAGGCCTCTCCAAGAGAGGGAAGGGGGAGAGTAGGCACAGAGAGATTTTGCATCCACATCCAGAAGTATTCGGGTGCTGGAGAAGGAAAAGAGACAGGGACTGATGTTTACTGAAGCAAAGGTCGGAAGCAGTAATAGAGCAGAGAGAAGAGAAAGTGAAAATCATCCAGGGGCGCTGTGGGTATCAGGCAACAAAGTGCCTCGGAAAGTCTAGAATGCAGATGTGTGCAACCCTTCAAGACCCAAGCTGGAAAAGGGAGTTCAGAAGAGCTAGAGGGGCTAGCATACCGATGGAGGGATTCACTGCCTAAAACAAGCCTTAGTGTATATTAGAATAACCAGGAAGCACCTCACGCATGCAGAAGCTGTATTATTAATAAAGGTCCTCGGGGGTTCCATTGCAGGTAGCCCTCAGGTGCACTCTGAAGACACACTGGGCTACAGGCTCTGGTGTGAATAAAGGATGGGATCTAGGGGTGAGGGGAAGCAGGAGAAAATACAGGAAAATAGATTTTTATGAGACAGGGAGAGCACTAAATTGAAAATCTCAGAATTGAAAATGTATATTGCAAAGAAGCCCAAGTCATTTGAAAAATAATAAAGGATGATGTCTCTCATTTACATGTGGCATCTTAAAACAAAGACAAAAACAAAAACCCAAAACCTGAACTCCTAGATACAGAGAATGGACTGGTGTTGCCAGAGGTGGAGGCTGGGGCCGTGGACAAAATGGGTAAAAGCAGTGAAAAGGTACAAACTTCCAGTTACAAGATAAATAAATCCCGGAGATGTGCCACGGAGCACAGAGACCACAGTTAACAATACCGTATTGTATACATGAAAGGTGCTAAGAAAGTAGATCTTAAAAAAGTGCTCACCATAGAAAAAAAAATTGTAACCATGTGTGGTGATGGGTGTTAACTAACCCAGGTGAGGCAATCATTTCACACACATCAAATCATTATGCTGTACACCTAAAACGAATACAATGTTAAATGTCAATTATAGCTCAACAACAACAAAAATTAACAGAAAAAAAAAATCCTTTCTACGCTTCAAAATAGAAATTATTCACAGATTTCTACCTGAGTGAAATCTCCCTCTTTAACTTAGAAAAAAAACCAAACAGTTTAGAACACTTTTTTCTTTTATTATAGTCAAATTATTACGTATCATTCCTCATTTTTTAAAGTTGCTTTATTTTAGGGGCACCTGGGTGGCTCAGTCGTTAAGCGTCTGTCTTTGGCTCAGGTCATATCCCAGCGTCCTAGGATCAGGCCCCAAGTCGGGCTCCCTGCTCCTCGGGAAGCCTGCTTCTCCCTCTCCCACTCCCCATGCTTGTGTTCCCTCTCTTGCTGTGTCTCTCTGTGTCAAATAAATAAATAAAATCTTTAAAATAAATAAATAAATAAAGTAAGTAAGTAATTTGCTTTATTTTAGAACCAGCTAGTTCTCATCTCAGTTACTGTGACATCCATTTATGTTTGACAGAGTATAATCTAAGATCAGGCAGTAGTTGTTATCTGAAAGGCTGGTCATTTACCTGCACTGAGAAAAGACAAATTTTTAAATGGCAAGTTCAAAATGTGTGCAAATAACTCTAAGGAGCCAATCCATCATGGCATTTCATAAAAACACAAATATAAATAAATGATGATTCCAGGAGATAAAGTAAGAAAGAAGAATATGAACCAGGTAAAAAATCAGAGAAGACATATTAGTTCTCCTTGGTGTTCAACAAAAGCAGCCATGATTTACAACTCCTACAAATGGACAACAGACTTTAAAGGAGAAACGAAAATGTACTGCGGTTCTGGCTATGAAATATTTTTATGCCATTCCGATCCCTAAACTTCAGCTGACTTTTCCTCTGCAGGGCAGGACGAGACGCTTATAGAACAGACAAGCCATCAACACCAAAGCCACCCTTGCTCTCACTCTACTCTTGCATAGATGTGGGAGACTGGGTAACAGGACATCTGACCGGCCTCCAAATGGCACAGTGGTTTAATGACCAGTGGAAGTAGAACTGTGGGGGTGAAGTGGGGGAGAGAGGCCATAAAGTCTAGCTAAAAGGCCTCACATAGAACACAACTGGGAAGCAGCTAGTGGACAGGGCACATGGCCACGTAGTTACCAGAGAAATACGGCTCACTTTAGAAAAAGTGGTAGCATCCACTCATCCAGTGAATATGTGGAGTGCCGACCGCACCCCCAGTCCCTGCTGTAGGCACGGGGGAGACAACAGCATGCAAAGAGCCAAAGTGCCCACACCCATGGAGTTTACATTCTAGGGAAGGGAGACAAACAAATGCACACATCAAGTGATTATGGGGCGCGGGGCGGGGGCGGGGGGGGGCGGATAAAGCAGGATAACAGGAATGTAGGCCGGGGCTGGGAGAGGGAAGACTATTTTTCTAAGAGGTGCTCATGAGTAGTTTCTCTGAAGGTGATATTTGAGCAGAGATCTGAAGGAAGAGGTGTGAGCCGCAAGGATCTCCATTCCTGCTCCATGAAGGCCAGACTCTGTCCTGGGGATTTTGACCCACCACTTTTAACCCTTTCTCTGAGAGGCTGTATAGCATAGCGGTCAAAAGCACACATGGAGACTAGCTGTGTTTGAATCCCTGTTCGGCCACTTTTTGCTGAGTTACTTAAGAAATTTACTTCACGGGCGCCTGGGTGGCTCGGATGGTTAAGCGTCTGCCTTCGGCTCAGGTCATGATCCCAGGGTCCTGGGATCGAGTTCCGCATCGGGCTCCCTGCTCAGCGGGGAGCCTGCTTCTCCCTCTGCCTCTGCCTCTCTCTCTCTCTCTGACTCTCATGAATAAATAAATAAAACATTTAAAAAAAAAAAAAAAGAAAGAAAGAAATTTACTTCACTTCTCTGTGCTGCTGATTCTTCGTCTGTAAAATGGGGATTAGACAAGTTACCATATGTTAAAGTGCTTCGAGAACAGTACACATAGCACATGGCTAACTTTTAGATCATGCTTATTGCTACCATTACTTTGATCAATCAACAACAACAAAGTCTCCACTGAACGCCTGCCACTGCACTATTCTAGGGGCTGGGATTACCTGAAGGCCAAGAGAGACAAAGGCCTCTGCTCTCTGAGCGTTTACACTCCAGTGGGAGGAGACACACAAGAAACAAGTACATGAAATGACAATGATGCGTAGCAGTTGTCATAAAGGAAACAAATGAGGGGATCTCAGTGGGGGCAGTGGTTATTTTACACAGGGGAGTGAGGGAAGGCTTCTCTGAGGAGGTAACATCTAAAAAGGACTAGTCTTGAGGGAGCAGGAGGTCAAAGCAACGAGTCTGGGCAGAAGAATTAACAGGTAAAAAAAAAAAAACCTGAGATAGAACAGTTAGAACATTCAAGGAACAGGGAGAAAGGGCACTGTGCTTAGGGAGTAGCTAGCAAACGGAGAGGGCCATGGAAAAGGGTCAGAGAAGCGAGCCAGGTGTTATGCATGGAACAAGAAATGCAAGCATGAAGCAAAACAGAAATGGTACCTTCTCCAGGAGGCTTCTAGCCAATCACGTGAACAAATGTAAAGCTGCAACTGTGACAGGTGCCACCAAGGAGTTCCATGGTGGTAGGAAAAGATTTAATAAGAAGATGTAATCTTTGTCACGGACAGAAAATAACTTTCTAAAGAAGCTTAAAATGGGATCTGAAGGGTAAGTAGCTGTCAACTGCAAGCGAGGGGAAGGAAGCGCACTCCAGAGAATGAGAGCAGCATGTGCAAAGGCCTTGCAAAAAAAAAAAAAAAGAAGAAAGCCTGGGGAGTACAGGGAATGAAAAAGGCCAAATTTAGCCCAAAGGGACAGGATGAGAGTGGTACAAACTGAAGCCGGAGAGGTGGAGTGTGGCCAGAGTCCAAAGGCTCTTGTGGCTACTAAACTGTTCCAAGCAGCAGGATGACATGTACACATTCTGGAAGGACGGCTCAGGCCGAATGTAGGCTGGGGGGTGGGGGCGGGCCGTGGGTTAATGGTGACTGGTGCACAGGAGCGTCACCCTGGCTGGGGCAGGAGATGGTGAGAAGTAGGCAGATCGAGACATGGAGCAGGTAAAAGTTACAAGATGTAGTAAAGGCTTCAATATGGGACAATGGAAGACAGGGAAGGGCCAAAGCTAGCCTTCAGGTTTCAATGAACGCACAGTGGAGCCGTTCATTAAGACAGGAACCCCTGGATTATGACGTAGGTCTTGAACCCGTGAAGTCCGAGGGGCCGCTGAGGCATCTAAGAGGAGATGTGAAACAGGCAAGGGATACTGAGTCTGGGAGTCAGAGGAAAGGCCTGGGCAGAAGAGAGCCTCCGATTCCTCATACACACAATCCAGCTTGTAAGAGTACTTAGTTGACTGAAATGAGCACTCAGTGAGCAAATGCGTATCATACGCTTTGCACAGCATCTGGTTCACAGTAAGTACTCAGATGGTAACTTTTATCATTGATAATGTTATACCGGCTATTGGCTAATGCATGAGCTAGCCCCTTTGACTAAAATTGGCAGAGGAACATGCAGCTATTTCCAGTATCAAACTGAAATCACTTTTCCTTTCCAAGACTCTGCTCCAGGTTCATAAGGAATGCTTCTTATCCTACCTTCGATTCCATATAAATCAAGTTTTTATATATACCCGATATGTAGCTCTGTGTGACCAACGAAGTAAGGCAATTCCTGCTTTCAACAAGTTGTGGTCTAGCTAAACAAGACCTACACCACACAAACACAGGTGTATGCCCATATACACCCCAATGGACCAGAAATGTCACAAAGTAATATAAATGTCAGTTATATAGTTTGAGAGTGTAGCTGGAATTTGCACCCTACTGTGAGTCCCAAGTCTCTACAAAGAACCAAAGTAAGTCCTCAATAAATGTTTAACGATGACAAGCAAATATTCCAAATGACAGTTAAAAGAAAGCCACTTAAAACGCCTGTCATCTCAACAGAATGACCACAGTAATCAAAATAACAGGTCTAGTGGGTGTGACTTCTAAGCTGCGATAAAACATCTTAATTCTAAAGATAGCACAGATTTTCAGATGACAAGCATGTTGTGTTTAGTAGGCCCACCCTTATTTGGGGGCATCTGAAATCACAACTGTGTTCTCCAAACAAGAAACAACAAAACTCATGGATGGTCCAAGGATGTGCCCAGTCCAATGCCGTAGCCACTAGCCACCTGTGACCCCGTAAATTTCAACTAATGAAAATAAAATTTAAAATTCTGTTCCTCCGTCACTCTAGCCACATCTGGAGAGTTCCATAGCCCCGCGTGCCTCGTGGCTACCCTCCTGGACATTACAAAATCGAGTATTTCCATCAACCAGAAAATTCTACTGGAACCTCGCTCTGGTCTAGAACAAATTTAAAACACAAACTCTTTTCACCAGTTTGGTAACTTGAACTCTTCACTTTGTAACACATTAAGGATACATGACCCCACAAAGAAAACAGAGTTGGCTGTATGTAGCTCTCATTTTAAGAGTGTCTATTTGCCTCCAGCTTGCACAGTTGGATTTCGCGGTGATTGAGACTTTTGTTTTTGTTACACTAAGACTCTCACAAACGATAGGCACACATAAACCGAATAGTGAGTGTGGATCAGGACCCTTCTGTAATTAACTCAAATACCTGCCTTCTTCCATACTTCATACAACACTGTAAATTACAAAATTCCGCCCTGTCGTGCTTAAACTACGGAACTGGTGCTTGCACTTACTAAACACGGGTGAGTGTGCAGGTCAGAGGCGGCAGGGTGAGCAAACACCGTCAAGGCAGGCGATCGCAGGGGTGGGTGTCAGGCAGGGCACCGTGTGTGCATGCTGCGATGCTCTCAGCCATGCAGAAAGGTACCCCCATGATTCTGAAGGCACCAACGCACACCAGGAAGTCTGCGGGCTGGGGGCTACCTGCACACTGGGGCGCCCAGCCTGGATCCCCCCGGAAAGGTCCACAGCCACCTGTGGTCCCAGGAGAAGGGGCCAGCCCTTTGACACGGAAACACTTCCAGGGGTGGACACACCGGAGGGGGGTGGGGGGAGGACAGCGGGGATCCCGAGCGCCTGCAGAGGCAGGAGCCGCGACAGGACGCTACGCCGGGCCCAGGCAGCCCCTCCCCGGCCCCCGCCCCGCGCGGCCCCGGCCGGGCGGGTTACATAACCCCGCCGGGCGTCCCTCGGCGCCGGGCGAGCGGGGCAGGCGGCGCGGACGGCCCCCGCGGTCCCGGGGCCGCTCCTCCCCCACCCGGCCGGGGGCCCGAGTCGGGCCGGGACAGCGGCCCCCGCCTCCGCCGGGCGCGCGCCGGGCCCCCGGGCTTTCGGTTTCCGGCCCCGGCGCTCACACCACCCCAGAAACCAACACACAGACACCATAACAAAGGCGGCGACGCGGCGGCAACCCCGGAGTGGGAGCACCGTGGGAGCGCGGCGGGGCTGGCAGCCGGCCCCCTCGCCCGGCAGAGAGCACGGCTGCCCGTCCCGGCCGGCGCAGCCCGGGGGCGGGCGGCCGGCGGCAGGCGGGGGGCGCTTTGAGGTGCTACTCACTCTCGTCAGGCAACTGGTCGAGCTCCGCCATCTTGAACGAGCCGCGCCGCTTTTTCAAAGGCTGCCCGCCGCGGTGCATTGTGGGGCGGAGACTGTCTTTGCGAGGGAGGTTCGAATGCGGAGCTCGCTGCCCGCGGCGCGGCTCCGCTCCCGCCGCGGCCGGCTGAGGCGGGCCGGCTCCGCCCGCGGCCGCCGGGGAGGGGTGCGGCCG
>NW_022589781.1:278735-347533 GCF_004348235.1 Phoca vitulina | reverse complement strand
AGGCCCGGCGCCGGAGCGCGCGGGGAGCGGCCGAGGCCCGCCCGGCCGTCCGGGGCTCGCCGCCGGCGCTGCGGCTGCGGCTGCGACGGGGGGACGGGAGCACTGCCGGCCCGGCGACCGGAGTCAGCGGCGGGGCGGCGGGTCCCCTGCCCCAGGTGTTCCGGGAACAGCGATGACAGCTCGTCCCGCTGCGGGAGAAATGGCCCTGTCCCGTGATAAAGCCGCCGTGGCTGTCAGCAGTTCATGTAACAGACGTTAGTGAGCCCCGAGCCTTCCTGTTCGGGAATTTAGGGGGTCGGGGGGAGAGTGAGGCAAGGACAGGACAACACAGGTGAATTCCAGGGACTGGAAGCGCGGACGGGGCAGGCAGCCGAGGCCGGGCTCAGCACTGGGACTTGCTGAGCGCGATGCAGAAGGCGGGTTCTGAATAACAGGGTGGCCTGCTTGCATCTGTGCTCCAGAACAAAAATGTGGGCAGTGGATTGCGGTGCCACGGGCCCTGGAAACACGTATGGTTGGTGGCGGGGAAGCTCCTCGGGGCGGGCAGGCCAAAGAAGGGAGAGACGTCTGCACCTGTCGGAGGGCGCGCTCTACGGCCCTAAGGCCTGGTTGCGGTTCTGGCTGCCATTGTATAATCTATAATGCAGGTTTGTTTCTCCTTTTTTAAAAAGGTTTATTTATTTTAGAGAGAGAGTACCAGCGGGAGGGGCAGAGGGAGAAAGAATCTCAAGCAGACTGCGCTGAGCGAGAAGCCCAGTGTGGGGCGGGTTTAGGGGCTCGATCTCACCACCAGGAGATCACCGCCTGATCAGAAAAGGAGAGAGAGTCGGGGCGCTTAACTTACTGGGCCACCCAAGGCCCCTCGCAGGTTTGTTTCTTAAATCTCTGTGCCTCACATTCTCAGGTGGAAAGTGCAAATAATCACAGAGGATTTTGAGGATGCGATGAGTTGGTAGATGTACAGGTTTTGTAATAGCTGCTCACATGGGGCGCCTGGGTGGCTCAGTCGTTAAGCGTCTGCCTTCGGCTCAGGTCATGATCCCAGGGTCCTGGGATCGAGCCCCGCATCGAGCCCCGCATCGAGCCCCGCATCAAGCCCCGCATGGGGCTCCCTGCTCGGCGGGAAGCCTGCGTCTCCCTCTCCCACTCCCCCTGCTTGTGTTCCCTTTCTCGCTGTCTCTGTTTGTCAAATAAATAAATTAAAAAAAAAAACTTAAAAAAAAAAAAGTTGCTCACACAATTGGGCTCAAATGTTAGCTATTGCTGCCACCACTTTGCAATAGGGGTCTCCCTGGTGCCACCAGCTTCTGTCTTGGAAACTAGGTGCCACTTGCCGAGGTAGGAAGGGGAACAGTGTGGTGAAAACTTAAGTTTTACAAAGTAACCCTTGCTTCACTAATTTAACCCCTCCTGTGCCTTCTAGACACATCCTGATCTACCTTCTAAGGAGCCGAAAACAACTCATCCCTGCTGCTGTCAGCAGGTGGGGGGTAAGTCATACCAATACGGAGAGTTCCAGAAAAGGTCAACTCTGAGAATGGAAGAATAGAGGACTGGGATAAGTCAAGTGTGGCAAAGTAGCCCGTGGTCAAAGTATCATTAGGCCAAAGCAAACCAGCTTTTATCTGAACGCAGATTTCACACATAACAGCAGGTCTGCTGTTTAAGTAATTTTAGGCTCTTCTGATAATCTGTCTTTTATTTTTTGTTGTTTTTTTAAACTTTATTATTTTTTTAAAAAATTCCAGTATAGTTAGCACCGTGTAATATTAGTTTCAGGTGTACAATAGAGTGATTCAGCACTTCCATACATCACCCGGTGCTCATCAGGACAGGTGCCCTCCTTCATCCTCATCACCTGTTTCTCCCATCCTCCCACCAACCTCCCCTGTGGTGACCATCAGTGTGTTCTCTAGAGTTAAGAATCTGTTTCTTCGTTTGTCTTTTTTTCTTTTTTCCTTTGTTTGTTTTGTTTCTTAAAGTCCACATATGAGTGAAATCATATGGTATTTGTCTTTCTCTGACTGACCTATTTCACTTAGCATAATACGCTCTAGGTCCATCTATGTTGTTGCAAATGGCAAGATTTCATTCTTTTTTATGGCTGAATAATAATCCATCGTGTATATGTATCACACATGGGAATGGATATATTATGTGGGCTGCTTCCATATCTTGGCTATTGTAGATGCTGCTGTAAATATTGGGGTGCATGTGTCTCTTTGAATTAGTGTTCTTGTATTCTTTGGGTAAATACCCAGGAGTGCAATTACTGAATTGCAGGCTAGTTCTATTTTAACTTTTTTTTCCCCCTCTATTTTAACTTTTTGAGGAACCTCCATACCGTTTTCCAGAGTGGCTGCACCAGCTTTCATTCCCAGCAACAGTGCACGAGGGTTCCCCTTTCTCCACATCCTCGCCAACACCTGTTGTTGATTTTAGCCATTCTGACAGGTGTAGGGTGATATCTCATTGTGGTTTTGATTTGCATTTCCCTGATGGTGAATGATATTGAGCATGTTTTCATGTGTCTGTTGACCATCTTTGGAGAAATGTCTGTTAATGTCTTCTGCCCATTTTAATAGGATTATTTGGGTTTGGGGTGTTGAGTTGTGTGAGTTCTTTATATATTTTGGTTACTAGCCCTTTAATAGATATGTTATTTGCAAATCTCTTCTCCCATTTAGTAGGTTGTCTTTTAGTTTTGTTGGTTATTTCCTTTGCTGTGCAGAAGCTTTTTATTTTGATGAAGTCCCAATAGTTTATTTTGCTTTTTTTTTATAAAGATTTTATTTATTTATTTGACACAGAGAGAGAAAGCACAAGTAGGCAGAGCAGCAGGCAGAGAGAGAGGGAGAAGCAGGCTCTCCACCGAGCAGGGAGCCGGATGTGGGGCTCGATCCCAGGATCCAGGGATCATGACCCGAGCCAAAGGCAGACGCTTAACCAACTGAGCCACCCAGGCGCCCCAGTTTATTTTGCTTTTATTTCCCTTGCCTCGGGAGACATATCTAGAAAGAAGTTGCTATGGTCCACATCAGAGACATTCCTCCATGTGTTCTCTTCTAGGAGTTTTATGGTTTCAGGTCTCACATTTAGGTCTTGAATCCATTTTGAGTCTATTTTTGTGTATGGTGTAAGAAAGTGGTCCAGACTCATTCTTCTGCATGTTGCTGCCCAGTTTTCTCAACACCGTTTACTGAAGAGACTGTCTTTTCCCCATTGGATGTTCTTTTCTGCTTTGTCGAAGATTAGTTGACCATAGAGTTGTGGGTTCATTTCTGGGTTTTCTGTTCTGTTCCATTGATCTATGTGTCTGTTCCTGTGCCAGCACCATGCTGTCTTGATGATGACAGCTTTGTAATATAACATGAAGTCCGGAATCGCGATGCCTCCAGCTTTGCTTTTCCAAGATTGCTTTCACTCTTTGGGGTCTTTTGTGGTTCCAAACAAATTTTAGGATTGTTTCTTCTATTTCTGTGAAAAATACTCTGGTATTCTGATAGGGATTGCATTAATGTGTGGATTGCTTTGGGTAGTAGAGACATTTTAACAATATTTGTTCTTCCAATCCATGAGCATGGAATGTCTTTCCATTGCTTTGTGTCATCTTCAATTTCTTTCATCAGTGTTCTATAGTTTTCAGAGCACAGGTCTTTCACCTCTTTGGTTAGGTTTATTCCTAGGTGTTTTATTATTTTTGGTGCGTTTGTAAATGGGATTGTTTTCTTACTTTCTCTTTATGCTGCTTCTTTGTTAGTGTCCAGAAATGCAACAGCTTTCTGCACATTGATTTTTTATCCTGTGACTTTGCTGAATTTATCAATTGAAGCATTTTGGGGTGGAGTCTTTCAGGTTTTCTAATAGATAGTTGATAATCTGCATTTTAAACAAAAACCCTAAATGTGAGACTTCTCACACTCTGAAGCCTGAAGCTGTCTCCCAGCCCCATATTGACCATGTATTAACTGTGGGAATGCAAACAAGGCACTAAACTATTCTTTTCAGTGAGGTTCTTTATTGGATATTTATGAGAGAGAATTTAAGTCATTGGCTTACTCGATTCTCCCAACAACCTGGAAACTTGTTCAAAGACAACATTGACCAGGTGAGAGAATCAGGAACCTGGCCCCCTCTCCCTGCCTCAGTTTCTCCCTCTGTGGTATGACAATAACACATCCATCACAGGCCCTTAAATTGTGTATTCCAATTTAAAATGACATATAAGAGGGGCACCTGGGTGGCTCAGTTGGTTAAGCATCTGACTCTTGGTTTCGGCTCAGATTGTGATCTGTGTTGTGAGATCGAGCCCTGTGTCAGGCTTCGTGCTGAGCGTGGAGACTGCTTGAGATTCTCTCTCTCCCTCCCCCTCCCCCCACCACTCTCGTGCTCCCTCGCTCTCAAAAAAAAAGTGGGGGGAGGGAAATTCTCTGAAATATGCACCCAAACGTGGATGAACTTTGAAGACATTATGCTGAATAAAATAAGCCAGTTACAAAAAGACAAATATTGTAAGGATTTCACTTGTATGAGGTACATAGAGTGGTCACATTCATGGAGACAGAAAATAGAACAGGGCTCCTGGGGAAGTCAGTGTGTAGTGGGTGCTGAGTCTCAGTTTAGAACGACGGAGCAGTTCTGGAGACGGATGGCGGTCGTGGCTGCACAGCAGTGCGAATGTACATAATGCCACCCAACACCACCCTTAAAAATGCTTAAAATGGGGGCATCCGCTGGCTCAGTCAGTGGGATGTGCAACTCGTGGCCTCGCGGGTTGTAAGTTCAAGCCCCATGTTCGGTGTAGAGATGACTTAAAGTCTTTTGTAAAAATGGCTAAAATGGGGGCACCTGGGTGGCTCAGTCGGTTAAGCGTCTGCCTTCGGCTCGGGTCATGATCCCAGGGTCCTGGGATCAAGCCCCACATCAGGCTCCTTGCTCTGCGGGAAGCCTGCTTCTCCCTCTCCCTCTGCCCCTGCTGTGTTTCCCTCTCTCGCTGTGTCTCTCTCTGTCAAATAAATAAATAAAATCTTTAAAAAAAAAAAAGATTTATTTATTTTAGAGAGATTTATTTATTTTAGAGAGAGTGAGCATGAACGGGAGGGGGCAGAGGGAGAGAGAGGATCTCAAGCAGACTCTGCACTTAGTGTGGAGCCCGATGTAGGGCTTGATCTCACAACCCTGACCAAAACCAAGAGTCGGACGCCCAACCGACTGAGCCACCCAGGTGCCCCTAAAAGGAGCTATTTCTTAAAAAGCAATGTCCAGGGACTCCTGGGTGGCTCAGTCGGTTAAGCATCTGCCTTCAGCTCAGGTCATGATCTCAGGGTCCTGGGATCGAGCCCCTGCATCGGGCTCCCTGCTCAGTGGGGAGCCTGCTTCTCCCTCTCCCTCTGCCTGCCTGTCTCCTTACTTGTGATATCCACCCCCCCCCGTCAAATAAATAAATAAAATCTTAAAAAAATAATAAAAAGCGATGTCCACATAACAGAATATTCTTCAGAAATTAAGTACTAATACATACTACAACAGAGATAACCTTGAAAACATGCTAAGTGAAAGAAGCCAGTCACAAAAGACCACATATTGTATGATTCCATTTATAAGAAATGTCCAGAACAAGCAAATAGAGACAGAAAGTAGACCGTCGGTTGGCTGGGGTGTGGCAGGTGTGTGGGATTGCTGAAGAGTACAAGGTTTCTTTTGGGAGGGATGAAAATGTTCTAAAATTGCCTGACTGCAGTGATGTTTGCACAACTCTACTAAAGCCATTGAATTGTACATTTTATTTATTTATTTATTTATTTTAAAAGATTTTATTTTATTTATTTGACAGAGAAATAGCGAGAGAGGGAACACAAGCGGGGAGAGTGGGAGAGGGAGAAGCAGGCTTCCTGCTGAGCAGGGAGCCCAATGCGGGGCTCGATCCCAGGACCCCGGGATCATGACCTGAGCTGAAGGCAGATGCTTAACCGACTGAGCCACCCAGGCGCCCCTGAATTGTACATTTTCAATAGGTGACATGCATGGTATATAAATTATATCTCAATAAACCTGTTAGAAGAAAAACCGTGTTTTCAGACTTTTGGGGTTTTGTCTCAATTGAAAACCTTTGGGTTAGTTTTTTTCTTAAGATTTTATTTATTTTAATTTCTTTCAGAAGAGTAGGATGCAAAATTATCCTTACTGTAGGGTTACAACCAAAACATTTTAGCTAGAAAACAGACCAGAAGGAAATGTGCCAAAATGTTAATAGCAGCTCGCTTTGGTTATTTGGTGATTATTTGGTAATTATTGGTTATTTTTTTTCCTTCAATTTTAAGCCTTAGACTACCTGTGTGCCCGTGGTAGTGTTTATTTTGCATTTATATGATAGCTTGTAGTTACCATTTACAGAATACCCACAACATATTAGTCACTAGGTAACACTACCTGCAATTTTCTCCCTTAATCTCACAACCTGTTGAGAGAAGCACCGTGATTATCCCTCATTTTACTGACGTTCCAGGAGTTTAGGAAACTTTCCAGGATCTCACAGCCAGTAAGCTGGTGTCCCTTGCCCCAGAGTGACAGTGGTGGGTCCAGTCTGTCAACAGAAGGAGGACCAAGCTTCACAAAGGCTCTTTCAGCACAGCTTCTACATGGTGCCCGTTTGTTCATGTAAAGATGTAAAAACCGCTAACATTGAAAAGAGTGGCACAAGGATTTTATTAATTACTCCCAGCTTTTTCATACAGTTTTCTGTTTGAATGGAATACTTTGCCCTTTTCAAATTAAAAACAATTAGGGCGCCTGGGTGGCTCGGTTGGGTGACTGCCTTCAGCTCAGGTCATGATCCTGGAGTCCCGGGATCGAGTCCCCCATTGGGCTCCCTGCTCAGCGGGGAGTCTGCTTCTCCCTCTGACCCTCCCGCTCTCATGCTCTCTCTCTGTCTTATTCTTTCTCCCTCAAATAAATAAAATCTTTAAAAAAAACAATTAGTCACACATCAAATTCGACTGCCTCGATAGCGTACTTGTCTCTGGATCATAATGATAGGAATTACTTGGCCTGTAGCAACTGCCAGGAATCCGTGATTGAGAATTCATGTCATCGAGCCTCTGCCCATTTTCTCTGCCCGTGTAAAGCCTCTGTACATGTCAGGACCGGGCTCCTACGTTCCATGGTTCTTTCCAGAATCACTCCAGTGAGTCTGCCAATTTCCCTTCCTCTGCATCCCAAAGACACAATAGCCTCGATCCAACAATTTGCTGCTTGATCATATATTGTCTCTGGTTGATTCAACCCATATACATTTATTTAAGATTTACTTATTTTAGAGGGTGAAAGAGTGGGGAGGAGAGAGAGCAGGGGGAAAGAGAATCTCAAGCAGACTCCCCACCCAGCAGGGAGCCCGACCTGGGGCTCAATCTCACGACCCTGAGATCATGACCTGAGCCAAAACCAAGCGCTGGGTGCTCAACCCACTGGGGCCAGGTGTCCCAACTAATATTTACTATATGCATCTTATGTGCAGGATGGAGTGCTCTCCAGGGCCTTCTTGAGAGGAAACCTTGCACGTTGGTTGCAAGTGTTCTTGGATTCGTGGTGTCAGCTGCATGAGTACACAGAGTGGGTGTTAATAACTAACTGTTGGTGCATTCCCTGGCTCCCACCCCCGGTCCCGGAACTCGTTCTTTCTCCTACGACCTTAGCTCCTGGGCTCTAACCCTCCCCCTGGACCTATGTGTTCAGCAACCATGTTGCGACTGTATTGATCACCAGCATTTTTACGTCCTCATGTTGTTTAGCGCCTCCTCCAGCTTCTTCGTCTATGATTCTAGTTCCTATTCTTTTTTTTTTTTTAAATATTTTATTTATTTATTCGACAGAGAGAGAGACAGACACAGCGAGAGAGGGAACACAAGCAAGGGGAGTGGGAGAGGGAGAAGCAGGCTTCCCACCAAGCAGGGAGCCTGACGCGGGGCTCGATCCCAGGACCCCGGGATCATGACCTGAGCCAAAGGCAGAGCTTCACCAACTGAGCCACCCAGGCGTCCCTCTAGGTCCTCTTTTAAAGCATAATTTCCTCCCAAACTGTGTATATGGGTTTTTGTCTATATATAGCTCTTGGCTTTCTTTTTTTTTTTTTTAAGATGTTATTTTTTTAAGATTTTATTTATTTATTTGAGAGAGAGAGCACGAGCTGGGGGAAAAGCAGAGAGAGCGGGAGAAGCAGACCCCCCTGCCAGGTGGGAACCCGACTCGGGGCTCAAACCCAGGACCCCGGGATCATGACCTGAGCCAAAGGCAGACCCTTAACCGACGGAACCACCCAGGCGCCTCTAAAGATTTTATTTTTAAGTAATCTCTACACCCAACTTGGGCCTGAACTCACATCCCCGATATCAAGAGTCCCGTGCCAACCGAGCCAGCTGGGTGCCCTTAGCTCTTGGCTTTTTATTCCCTCCCCCCTCTGCTTTCATGTTGTGTCTCAATTGCTCCTCACCTGTGCTCTCCTCCGGGGCGAAACACACACACACACACACACACACACACGATCTCTCCCTCTGTCTCTCTCTCTTTCTCTTCCGCATTCTTTCTCATAGACACACGCACTCTCATTGGACTTTTCTTCCAATGAAATAAATCTTTTAAAGTCCTTTATATAGGGGCGCCTGGGTGGCTCAGTCGTTAAGTGTCTGCCTTTGGCTCAGGTCATGATCCCAGGGTCCTGGGACTGAGCCCCACACTGGGCTCCCAGCTCGGCAGGAAGCCTGCTTCTCCCTCTCCCACTCCCCCTACTTGTGTTCTCTCTCTCGCTGTGTCTCTCTCTGTCAAATAAATAAATAAAATCTTTAAAAAAAATAAAATAAAATCCTTTATATATTGAGAGCTCTTAACTGTCTCAGTTGTACCTTTCTAAGTAACAGAACAACCTCACTCAAATGACTTTGAACGGTAAAGAAATGGCGTGTCTTCAGGCTGGGGGTCGTGCAGTTTGGGGCCATAACCAGGGACCTGGGCCCCTCCCGTCTCCTCAGCCCGCCTTCCTCAGCACATCGGCTTGTCCTGGAGAATGAGAGAGCTCTTCTCACCATGACTGATGGTTACCGCGTCTACGCACCCGGACAGCAGAAAGCCCAAGGGAAGGAGCCACCTCTTCCAGCCCACCGCAGTGAGGACCTCTTTTCCGAAAGCCCCTAGCAGCCTCCCCTCAAGCCTCATGGGCCAGAATTGGGCTGCATGCTTTGTCCTACCCTGTGTGCCAGCGAGGGGAATGGGACCACCACGACTGGCTTAGATCAGTGGTGTCTGCCTCGTGTGCGTGGAATCACCTGGGGAGCTTTAAAACCACTGAGGCCTGATGCCCACCTCCTCACGGTCCGCTTCAACTGGGCTGGGCTGGGCCGTGGGCAAAGGGATTGTAAAAATCCCTAATGCGTAGCCAAGATTCAGTACCACTGCCTTAGACTCCTCAGGATTCACCCTGAGTACGGGATGGGGGTAGAGGAATGGGAAAGGGGTGGATAGCAGGGAAAAAAGTGGGGCAGGGAAAGTGGGGGATGATTGTTGGACTGGTCAAAAAAAAAAAAATCACCTCCCTGAAAGCAGAGTATGTCCATTCATTCTTTCATTGATTCATATCCTCTTTTTTTTTTTTAATTTTTTAATTTTTTTAATTTTTTATTTTTTTGATTCATTTCCTCTTTCAGCAAACATTTATCGGGTTCCCACAATGTTAAGGAGATGAGAAATCAAAGGGCACTATTAGGGAATGAGGAAAACCTATAGGTCAGATAAAATAGGAGAAGTACAGTCCTCTGGGCAGACACAACCCCAAGTTGTGGAGCTTGATTAGAGAAGCAGACTGGATTTCAGCCCTGGCTGGGCATCCTTGTGCAGTGTACAAACTCATTAACTGTACATGGAGGACTGAAGAATACAAACAGAACATGGGTCGTGCCTGCTAGGATCGCAGTCTAAAAGAGACAGAGAGGCGCCTGGATGGCTCAGTCGGTTAAGTGTCTGCCTTCGGCTCAGGTCATGATCCCAGGGTCCTGGGATCGAGTCCTGCGTTGGGCTCCCTGCTCAGCGGGGGGGTCTGCTTCTCCCTCTCCCTCTGCCTGCCACTCTGCCTACTTGTGCTCTCTCTCTGTCAAATAATAAAATCTTAAAAATAAATAAATAAAAGAGACAGAGACAGGCAAGCATACCAACTGCTTTTGAGAGTCTGTCAAGTTTATCCAAGGTGGCCAAAGTAAAAACAGGGCATCTAAAAGTTCTACCATTAGAATAAATCGTTACAGCGTTTCAGGAGACAAATGCTTTTAATTTGGTTAGTCTATTGTCTAAGTAGGAGAGCAGATATATGTGCATATTCGTACATAATGCCATCCTGCTAGCACTCAATATAAAGTTACTTGTCTTTAGAAATGTTTTTCTTTTACAAACACACACCCACATTTTCACAGTATTGCATTACTTTCTCTCCCCTGCTCCAAGAGTCCCCTTCCTGCGTGCATTTTTAGCCAAGCAGAGCCGGCCGTGCTGTGCCCCCTGAGCCAATGAGCATGGGCATGAGCTCTCAGCCAGTGAAAATCCTGCATTCTCCTTGGCAGGATGTGTTCTGGAAAGAGGTTCACTGCTCTGTGGTTTCTCTTTCTGCATCTGTTTTGTTTCTGGCAAGTGGTTCTGACCCACAACGGCTGGCTTTAGAAGTCATGGGGCTGGACCTGTGACAAAGGGGAAGTATCCTGTTGGATTGCAACAGAGACTAAAGGGGCCCTCTGGCCGTCCGGGAGTAATGCCTGCCGGAGTCCTCGGACTCGGCGAAGGAGATCATAAACATTGCCGCAGCCCAAGTCTGCAGGCAGGAAGGAACTGTTTGCCGCACGTCCATGATCTCAGGGGATGTGAAGAGAAAGGCCCAGCAATTGCAGCCCTGAACACAAGCGGGGACCTCCCCCAGCAGGGAGCACTCCCAGAAATGATTGGTCTGACACTCTTCTTTCCAGGAGTGCTAAACAGGATATGCACGCTCTCTTGCTAGCTGATCTTTTCCGAGTAGCAAGAATTAGTTCGCTAGTTAACAAGAGTCTGAAGAGAGAGAGAGGAGGAGGAGAATAGAAGGGCACAGAGAAGCTACGTTTTGATAGGGATTGAGAAGCTGGTGAGGAAACCTGAATAAACAGGCCAGCCTCCCAGGCTGGAGCTCAGGCAGCAGGTTTTGGCTTGGTACGCCACAGCCAGATTTGTTAACAACGGGCTGAGTGACCTTAGGAGGTAGGAGAACTGGGACCATTCGAGCAGTCCAAGTTTGACCAGCGCTCAAGGCATGCAGTGAAGAGGATTTTTACACCGGCGGGGAGGCTGGACTAGAGCTAGGATCCTTAAACCTTTTGGGGTCAGGTGCCCCCTGAGAACCCGGAGAAAGGTAAAGACCCTTCTTTTCCTCTGAAAAACTCCTATGTCCGTTGGTTATTTATGGCGGCACAATAAACCGCCCCCAAGAACTTTATATATTATATATATGCTATATATTGTATAGATTATGTATTACATATTTTATGTATTATACATAGTATCTTACCTCACAGTTTCTGTGGGGCAGGTTAGCTGGGTGCTTCTGGCTCATGATTCTGGGTGATTCACGGAGCAGGAAGTCATGATCTTGACCAGGGCTGCGGTGGCTTTCAACGGGGGGTGACTTTGTCCCGCCGGGGACATTTGTGATTGTCACTGAGGGGTGTGTATAGGTGCTCTTGGCATCAGTGAGTGGAGGCCAGGAGTGCTGTTCAGCCCCCTGCAGGGCCCAGGAGAGCCACCCTCTGTCCTGTAGAAAAAGTATCCAGCCCCCAGTGTTTATAGTGCCAAGGCTGAGAACCCTGATCCACAGGCCCGCCTGGGTCCGGAGGATCTCCTTCTCAGAGGTTTTCTCATGCGGCCGCCGAGGCTGCCTGTGTCCTCACAACCTGGCAGCTGGCTTCCCCCAGAGCGAACTAAGAGAGAGGGCAAGGAGGCAGCCACACTGCCTTTTAGGCCCTATTTTTCTAGAAGCAATTCACCGAATACCGCCTACGTTGAAGGGAAGACAAGTTAGCTCTCGTTCGAGGGGAAAATCCACAACGAATTTGTGGACGCCTTTTAAAACCAACACTCCCACATACAACAGAAGTTTCCATGTCAAAGTTGAGATGGCCCGGGATCCCTGCGTTAAGTACCCCGAGGCCCCGTCCAGCTCCAGCAACAGATGGGCTCTTACCACCTGTGATCAGGAAATCTGCAGGGACAGGTAACACCACCAAAACCAACACCTGAGGGCTTGGCTCCAGCCTTAGCTGGGGCCCCGGCTTCCACGCCTCCCTTCCCTCCCTGCCTTCTGTGTTTTCCATCCAAGATCCATGCCATTCACCATATGGCTCGGGTTCTTTCTAAAGCAGAGCAGAGGCGCTGAGCCCCTGACGTTTGTGGATGGAGGGCTGAGGCTTCCAGACAGCCCTCTGGGCTGACACGGGGCCAGCAGGCCTGCCCCTATGGCTAGGAGGCGGTTCTCAGGGTCTGGACCCAGAGCCACTCACCCATCCTCTGATGCCTTATTTCATTTCAGCCCGGTAACTGATTTGCTTTCCATTAAATACCAACTATTTCCAAAGTGGTGATTCCAAGAGGGTTTCTTGGAATAACAAAGAACAGAATATATTTAAATATTTGACTCAGGTGTTTTTCAAGATTTTTTAAAAAGATTTTATTTATTTAGTTGAGAAAAGAGAGAGGACACGAGCAGGGGGAGTGGGAAAGGCAGAAGCAGAGTCCCCGCAGAGCAGGGAGCCCGACGTGGGGCTCGATCCCAGGACCCTGGGATCATGACCTGAGCCGAAGGCAGACGTTTAACCGATGGAGCCACCCAGGCGCCCCTCAAGATTTTCTACAAAATCATTTCTTTACTTCTTTCAAAGATTTTATTTTTCGGTCATCTCCACACCCGACAGGGGGCTCGAACTCACGACCCCGAGATCAAGAGTCGCGCGCTCCACCGACTGAGGCAGCCGGGCGCACCTGAAATTACCTCTTACTAACGATTTTCTCTTGAAAACCGAGAAGCAGGTGCTTCGAGGCTTCAGGAGGTAACAAGGCTTTGTCAGTCTGGTGGCTTGAGAGATCCAAGGGGAAAGCCCTCCAAGAGAGTTGGTTACCTGCCTTGGAACGCCTCAGCTGAGCACCTGGGGCAAGATACCCACGGAGCAGAGGTGTTTAAGCACACTGGGCCCGGTGTCTTTCCTGGCCCGGAGATGGTGCCAGGGTGACCGTCTGCCGCCCGCCGGGTCACCTTTGTCCCCAGCAGGGGCCGTGGAGAGAAGGGACGGGCTCAGGCACCGCCCAGCGAGCCGGCATCCACATGAGGGCTGGCAAAGCCGTGTGGCTGTGGCCGGGCCTCCCTTTTCGGCGGAAAACGGACAAGGAGCCCACCGCTGGGATGCAGGTGCCATACTGTCTCTCACAGCAGAAGCCAAAGCCCCGTGTCCTCACTGCGGGGCTCAGCCACCGCTCCCTGCACGCACCCCGTGCCCGGCAGCCTCACTGGACACGCAGCGCCCCTAAAGGGGGACGGCCTGGGATTTAAACCACCTTCTCGGGGGGCACTTAGGACGGGGACTCTGCTGGGGACCCCATCCTGGATGCCCTACTGCTCGGGCCCAGCACACCCTTGGCCAGGCTGGGGCCCTCCACCTGTCTCCACTCCTCTAGGGCCCCTTGGGGGCTGAGGAGTTAGCCCAGACGTGCCTGCTCCCCTCTTTCTTCTTCATCACATGAGTGTCCTGCTGATCCTTATGGGAGCGGTCCCTATTGACAGCCAGGGCCTATGTGGGGAAGTCCCCTCGGCCCCAGAAGCTCGCCAGGTCTTACAGCAGGGCCCCCGCCCCTGCTCAGCTGTCCCTAGCCCCAAATCAGCCGAAGAGCTCACCGATTCCCTCCCCTCGGGGTCCACCCAACTTCCCAGTCAGAAAAGCCAACCGGGGGGCACCTGGGTGGCTCAGTTGGTTAAGCGACTGCCTTCGGCTCAGGTCATGATCCCGGAGTCCCGGGATCGAGTCCCGCGTCGGGCTCCCTGCTCAGCGAGGAGCCTGCTTCTCCCTCTGACCCTCCCCCCCCTCATGTACTCTCTCTCTCTCTCATTCTCGCTCTCTCAAATAAATAATAAATCTTGAAAAAAATAAAATAAAAATAAAATCTTTAAAAAGAAAAAAAAAAAAGAAAAGCCAACCGGTCCTGTGGAAGTGCGGGAAAATCTGCCCAGTGGGCAGTGAGGCCGGAGGAAGTGTTCTGGGGGCGCCGAGCTTGGCGGCCAGCCTTCAGGCACGTGCTCTGGGGAGTCAGGGAGCCCTGACCGGTGCGGAGGCGCCTGGGGGGCCAGCAGGTGGAGGCCAGGCCCGGGGACCCCGGCAGAGAGCCGCCATGGTGCCCACGGGCCCCCCCAACAGTGAGTTCTCTGGGGCCGGCCCCCCCGGGGAAAAGTCGGGAAAGATAAGGGGTGGGGTGCACCCGGGACCAGGGCTCATCTGTGGTCCGCAGCAGGGATAAGGAGAGTGCGGCCGGAAAGCAGAGACTCCCCAACCGAATTAAAGACATTCATCGTTTCTATGACCTGATTGTAAAGGCTTCTTATGGGAAAAAAAAAAAAAGTGAAAAACCCAAAAGAGAAAAATCCCCCGTGAGCCAACCACCTAGAGACGCTACTACTTTTACATCTTGCAGTTTTCTTCTTAAGCATTTTTTCTAGGCGTGTATCTTTTAATTTTTTTCCCTCACAGAATTGCATTATGCTGCATGATACAGGTTTCGAAAATGTAAGACACAGCATCGAAGAAATTTTAAAACAAATTTCAATTTTAATAAAACTAATACACGTCGATGGGGTGATAAGCAAGTGCAATGGTTGAAATGTTTGAACCCGGGGCGCCTGGGTGGCTCAGTCGGTGGGGCGTCTGCCCTTGGCTCAGGTTGTGACCCCAGCGTCCTGGGATCGAGCCCCGCATCGGGCTCCCCGCTCAGCGGGAAGCCTGCTTCTCCTTCTCCCACTCCCCCTGCTTGTGTTCCCTCTCTCGCTGTCTCTCTCTCTGTTGAATAAATAAATAAAATGTTTAAAAAAAAAAAAGAAATGTTTGAACCCCCTCCGGGGGGGGGCAGAATCGTGCCGTGGCCACTGAGTGTGGGGGGACGTGGTCCTCGCTGCCGTGGCCACACGCCAACAAGCGTGTACCAGGCACCGATCTAAGAACTTCACGCCCATTAACTCGCGAAAACGAGATAAAAGAGACCTGTCCGTCCTTGGAACAGCCCCGTGAGCAGGTGCCGCGGGCCCCACTTTCCAGATGAAGAAGAGGGGGTGCACAGAGGTCAGTGAGCAGCCCTGGGGCTCACAGATGGTCGAGCCAGGATTTGAGCCCTGGCAGCCGGCGGGGACCACGCTCAGCCCCAGGCATCGGCTTGGGGGCTCAAAGCCAGTGTGTGGGAGTTCACGGGGAAGGAAACAGAGGGGCTCGGGCTCTGTGGGAAACAGGGAGGGGGAGGCAGGGTCAGGAGCTGGGCTTCTCTCCCCCTTGGGGAGGGTCACGTGGCTTCTCTGGAAATCTGCCAGACACCTCTGTCCCCTTTGGTGACTCCCACGAGCTCATCACACAGAGTCCAGTCCAGCCGCCGATGCCGCTCTGGTTTTGCCACTGAGGACAGAGGCCATTATGACTACTTAACCCACTGGTATTTAAAAACCAACTGTAGGGGCGCCTGGGGGTGCTCAGCCCATTGAGCGTCTGACTCTTGATCTGAACTCAGGTCTTGATCCCAGGGTCCTGAGTTCAAGTCCCGCGTTGGGCTCCATGCTGGGTGTGGAGCCTACTTAAAAAAAAAATCAAAAAGATTAAAAATCAACTGTATTGAAGGGTCACTTAATTACGATGAACTGCATCTATTTAAAGTGTGCAACTCAGGGGCGCCTGGGTGGCTTGGATGGTTGAGTGTCTGCCTTCGGCTCAGGTCATGATCCCAGGGTCCTGGGATCGAGTCCCGCATTGGGCTCCCTGCTCAGTGCGGAGCCTGCTTCTCCCTCTGCCTCTGCCATTCCTTCTGCTTGTACTCTTCTATCTCTCTGTCAAATAGATAAATAAAATCTTAAAAAAAAAAAAATAAAGTGTGCAACTCAGTGATTATGATGCCACAACCAGGATCCGTAGCGTCTCCATCACCCCCAGAAGCTTCCTTGCAGGTGTGATATTCTTTGTACAAGTGACTGAGCAGTGGTCATCCGTTGCTGGCCTTGGGTTGGGTGAGGAGGGTTCTCACTTGGTCCCCCACCCAGCAGGATCTGTGTAGGGGTCAGGCAACGAAAGTCATGTCTAGAACTTAGCCGAGTCATGTACTTAGCTGTATGGCCTTGGGCAAGTCACTCCACCACACTGTGCCTCAGTTTCCCAGGATTGGTGTGAGGGTAAAATTAAATGGTGTGCAGTCGGATTGAAGTTACAAGGGAGACTTCACAACACTACGGGCATGCAGAGGAAACAGTCTGAGAAGAGTTCTATGACTCTTAGAACCTCCAGCCATGTCCGGGCTCAGTGCGTGGAGAGAAGTTGAAACTGTGTGAATATCTGAGTCATCGTGGGGTGTGAAAGGCCATCTGTCTTTATGGAAGAGGCACAGGGCCTGCCTGGGGGCAGGAGAAAGATGTTCTAATGGGGGCAGGAGAAAGATGCCCTCGCTGAACTATTTATTTTTTAATTTAAATTTAATTTAATTTAATTTTTTATTATTTTTTTTGACAGAGACACAGCAAGAGAGGGAATGCAAGCAGGGGGAGTGGGAGAGGGAGAAGCAGGCTTCCCGCCGAGCAGGCAGCCCGATGCGGGGCTCGATCCCAGGACCCTGGGATCATGACCTGACCCGAAGGCAGATGCTTCACCGACTGAGCCACCCAGGCGTCCCCAGACCAGCTCAATGCTAACCTGTGTAGGGCCCTAGGGTGGAGTCTGCTGCTTCCGTGAGCCTCAGGTCCCACATCTGCCGACTTCACACTGGGTTGTCCCCAGGTCCTTGCTGGCACGTGTGGCTGATGACTTCCGGATCTGTCCTCCCCCAGCATCAAAATGCAGGAGTGGTCCCGACAAGGAGCCGGGGAGCTAAGAAGCCGGCTTGCTTCTTTCATTTCGGCCAAGACAGCAAGAGAGCCAGGATGCCCGGGAACACCGAGGACCTGCCACTTGCCCGTCAGCACTCCGTCTCCCGGTTCATCCCCGGCACCCCCACAGGCTTCACCACCTGCTAGCTCTGTAGTTTGGGCTCTTGCTGGTTCAGAGAAACGAAATCGTCTAAGCAGTGTGTTTCTGGAATGCCTGTAACGTGCTAGGCAGACACACAGATCACAACAGCTCAGAGCTTTGTTGTTGGCTCCAAACCAAAGCTGCACACTAGCTTATTCAAATCTAAAAGGCCCAGCCTGGTCCCTGGGTGAGCACCGCGTGGCTAAAATTAGCCCGGCCATCTGCTGAGGCAGCAGCTGGGCTATTCTGAGCCCCAGCAGGCCCTCCTGGAAGTGGGGCCGGGCCTTGGCGGGGGCAGCGCTGGAGTCTGGTCCCTTTGGGCCAAATGGATGACAGGGCGGGGGGGGAGGGCATGGGAGGACGAGGCCACACTAAGCGGGAAGGCCAGTGTCCTGGTGAGGTCTCATGAGGGATTGCAGGGAGTATGTGGCCCCTTTTCAGCCTTGGACTCTTCCTCCTGAGACCATCCAGCTCCCCTGTCCCAAGCACAAGATTGGTGTCTTTGTCCTGGTTCTTGGTCTCCCCTTTTTCATCTGGGGCTTCCTCTTTGGACTCATACCCCAGCTAAATGTTTTCTGGGACTTCAGCGGTAATGGCTGAGATTTATTGAGGGCATATCAAGGTCAGGGGCCACACGAAGTATTTCGCAGGGATTAGCACACACATTCTCAAAACAACTCAAAGTGGGGCGCCCAGCTGGCTCAGTCGGGAGAGCACGTGGCTCTTGATCTCGGGGTTATGAGTTCCAGCCCCACATTGGGTGTAGAGATGACTTCAAAATAAAATCTTCAAACAGACAGACAACTCAAAGAGGTAGGTACCAAAAGATTTCAGGGATTTTGAGTGGCTCGATTCATCTTTTTGGTCAATGAGGAAGAGGCCTGGTTGAAAGGGCCAGACAGGGGCCAGGGATCGGGAGACCCCAGGGGTACGGGTCTCATCTGCTTTGGGCCCCGACCTCTTCTCCCATGCAGAGTGCAGTACTGGTTCTGCAATAGTAGCCCTCCAAGTTCAGAATGCACTGAGCTGGGATGGGAGCAATCTGGGGGTATGCACATAAGCTACACACTTTTTTTTTTAAGATTTTATTTATTTATTTGAGAGAGAGAGAATGAGAGAGAGCATGAGAGGGAAGAGGGTCAGAGGGAGAAGCAGACTCCCCACTGAGCGGGGAGCCCGACGTGGGACTTGATCCTGGGACTCAAGGATCACGACCCGAGCCGAAGGCAGTTGCTTAACCAACTGAGCCACCCAGGCACCCATAAGCTACACATTTTTAAAAATATTTATTTGAGAGAGAGAGAGAAAGAACGACTGGGGAGGGGCAGAGGGAGAAACCGACTCCCTGTGGAGCAGGGAGCCCGATGTGGGACCTGATCCCAGGACCCTGAGACCATGACCCAAGCTGAAGGCAGACCCGTAACCAACTGAGCCCCCCAGGTGCCCTAACCTAGACATTTATAGATATTCCACAGACAAGAGTCCAGTTTTATATTCGCAGCCACTGGAACCCTTTATCACACATGCCAGACTCAGGTCCCGATGGGCTGCTTCAGTCCTCATTCCCACAGCTGGTCAGAGAACCTGCTAGCCTACAACTCCTTCCCACGATCAATTCCCTGTTTCCTTGCCCTCGGTCAGGACTTCCACTGATCTGTCCTTCACCGCTGAGGGCCCGAGTCCTCAATGGTCCTGCATGTCACTGCTGGGGGCGGCTGGTTCCTATTGGACACAGTAGTGCTAGAAGGTGCTCCCGAGTCTAGGAGGTGGTCCTGAGTGCTAGGAGGTGGTCCTGAGTCTAGGAGGTGGTCCTCAATCTAGGAGGTGCTTCTGAGCGCTAGGAGGTGCTCCTGAGTGCTAGAAGGAGATCCTGAGTGCTAGGAGGTGCTCCCGAGTCTAGGAGGTGGTCCTGAGTATAGGGGGTGGTCCTGAGTGCTAGGAGGTGCTCCCAAGCCCAGGAGGTGGTCCTGAGTCTAGGAGGTACTCCTGAGCGCTAGGAGGAGATCCTGAGTGCTAGGGAGTGGTCCTGAGTCTAGGAGGAAATCCTGAGCGCTAGGAGGTGCTCCTGAGTGCTAGGAGGAGATCCTGAGTGCTAGGAGATCCTGTGTGCTAGGAGGTGCTCCTGAGTCTAGGAGTTGCTCCTGAGTGCTTGGAGGTGGTCCTGAGTGCTTGGAGGTGGTCCTGAGCGCTAGGAGGTGATCCTGAGTCTAGGAGGTGGTCCTGAGTGCTAGGAGGTGGTCCTGAGTCTAGGAGGTGCTCCTGAGTGCTAGGAGGTGGTCCTGAGTGAGTGTCAGGAGGTGGTCCTGAGTCTAGGACGTGCTCCTGAGTGCCAGGAGGTGCTCCTGAGCGCTAGGAGGTGGTCCTGAGTCTAGCAGGTAGTCCTGAGCGCTAGGAGGTGCTCCTGAGCGCTAGGAGGTGGTCCTGAGTCTAGGCGGTGGTCCTGAGTCTAGGAGGTGGTCCTGAGTCTAGGAGGTGGTCCTGAGTGTTAGGAGGTGGTCCTGAGTGCCAGGAGGTGGTCCTGAGTGCTAGGAGGTAGTCCTGAGTCTAGGAGGTGCTTCTGAGTGCTAGGAGGTGCTCCTGAGCCTAGGAGGTGGTCCTGAGTGCTAGGAGATGATCCTGAGTATAGGAGGTGGTCCTGAGTGCTAGGAAGTGCTCCCAAGCCTAGGAGGTGGTCCTGAGTCTAGGAGGTGCTCCTGAGTGCTAGGAAGAGATCCTGAGTGCTAGGAGGAGATCCTGAGTGCTAGGAGGTGCTCCTGAGTGCTAGGAGGTGCTCCTGAGTGCTAGGAGGTGGTCCTGAGCGCTAGGAGGTGCCACGGAGTCTAGGAGGTGATCCTGAGTGCTAGGAGGTGGTCCTGAGTCTAGGAGATGGTCCTGAGTGCTAGGAGGTGGTCCTGAGTCTAGGAGGTGGTCCTGAGTGCTAGGAGGTGGTCCGGAGTGCTAGGAGGTGGTCCTGAGTCTAGGAGGTGGTCCTGAGTCTAGGAGGTGGTCCTGAGTGCTAGGAGGTGCTCCAGAGTCTAGGAGGTGGTCCTGAGTCTAGGAGGTGGTCCTGAGTGTAGGTGGTGCTCCTGAGTCTAGGAGGTGCTCACCCCAATGACACAGCCTCCCCCTTGGTGGTCAGTGGACTAACCCCCTTTCTCTGCCATGGGGACAGCAGCCTCTAAGGAATGCAGACAGCCAGGTGGTGGCCTCTTCTTCCAATTCAGCAGACCTAGTGTTTGTCCCCAAGGGGAGACATTTCTCCCTCAGGGCCTTAGACCTCCAAACCAGCAGAGCTCCAGGGTGGGAAGCCAACAGCGAGGGTTCCCAGATGTGGTCAGTGAGGACTACTCCCCGCCCCCCGCCGTCCCCAGACCCACACACTGCGGCTGTGGGGGACAGCGACACCCAGTGGTCTCGGGCTTACAGCGTATACTGGATCCCACAAAGTGGAGCTGCCTCCATCCAGAGCACTCACTGCTGGCACCACGAGGAAGCCACTTGCGGCAGAACCAGTGACGTGCCCACTCCCTCCGAGTCCCTGGGACGCGGGCCAGCACCGCCCCCAGCCCGGCGGTGGGCAACCTCCTTTACACAAGGGCCTGGTCACCCAGGAGCATTTATGGGCCATGGGTTCTTTTCACTTTTCAAAGTGAGTCTCCAAACACGTGCGTTCTTGGAACCTACTTGAGAGACAGGTCAACAGACCCACACCGCTCACTGCCCACCCCGCCCCAGACCAGAGAGGCCACCGAGGGGCATGGGGCACGCTTTGTCACCAGACCGTGCCAAACCCCAAACGATCAGCCCCAAGTAAGTTGCAATTCGAAGGCCTTATCTCATTCCTTAAACCCACAGACCCCAATCTTCTGGGACTTTAAACAGAATTTAAGGGAAGTGACACCACCTTGGGACACACGAAAGCCCTAAGGAACCTCGACGCCATCGGAGTGGCGTGGGAGTTAGCCGAGAGGTCCGAGAGAAGCCGTGTCTGAGACCCAGACCTCCACAGCGACGGACCCCGCGCCGGGCGGGCCTCCAGCATGGCCACTAACCGTCGGGGTGGGAGGGTGTCCGCTTGCTCAGGGCACAGAGCTGGGACGGTCCGGGCAAAGGGCCCTGGGACATCGTCGTGGCAGTTCCTGCCTCCAGAGAGGGCAAGGCAGAACCGCCAATGCGGATCCACCGGCTACCACCCTGCAGGGACAGAGGAACAGGGACGTGCGCGGCTTCTGCCTCGAGGGCCGAGACCGTGCTCGTGGGCCCCCCAGGGGACCGCGGTTCAGCATAGGCCCCCTCCTGCTGGGGTTTCTGTGAACGGCTTAAAAAAAAAATTAAAATGACCAGAATGCATTTCGGCTATGCCCTGGGATAGGACTTGACTTTTTTTAAGTGAGGAAAGAAACTCAAAAATATAAATACTGAAGCATCGTATGGTAGGTTCCCTTTGAGAAGATGTGAATTCAGAAACACGAACCTCTTTAAGAAATCAGTTGTGATGACAAGGAACCCGCTGAGCAACCACTCCAACCTAAAAATACTTTGTTCATCAAGGACTGCGAGGGTGATTGCCTTTCTCCGCGCCAAGGACGGTGAAGAAGAGAGAACATTCGGGATGCAGGAAGCCTAAGCCTTGCTGACCGGCCGATCAGGAGCGCGTCTCAGGTCAAAGGTGCCAGGGACGAGTCCAGGACGCTGGAGAAAGGCAAGGACGCCGCTATCAGGTGGGGTCTTGAAGTCGGACACGAGCTCGGGCCCCTGCTGGTGCCGCCATCAGAGTAGCTCCACTCTGACAGCACCCCCTGCTTCTCTCTCTGCTCCGGAATGCCGTCTGCGCCGCTTCCCTCACCAAAACCCCCACCTAACTTTCAGGTTCTAGGCATCGGCTCACCGTGCCGCCACCGTCTGGCCCACGGGTCCCAGGGCTCACCCTGCTGTCCGTTTCGGGCTCATCCCCCCTGCAGAGAGCAGTGGTGGCGGGCTGCATGCTCCATGGATGGTCAGGCGACAGGACGTCCACCGGCACGACACACCCGGGGACCAGAGAAAGCGCACGCGCCTCCCGGCGTCTGGTTTTCTGCCACCCAGACGGGCGCTCCCACGGCAACCCCGTTAGTTGCCGGACGTTCTGGGGTTCCACAAATACAGGCGCCAACAGCCCCCCGTAGTCTTTGTGGACCTTGTGCCGTGAGGGTGAACTGGATCCACCGTCAGCACGAGACCAAATGCACAATACACAAACGGAGAAGATATTCCCGTTTAAGCGAGAAGCGCTATTAGCCCCTGGGAGTATTAGGGATACCATTTTCATCTGGAAGACAAAACCGCTCATGGGAAATTCGGGAATTTCAAACGCAACTTTTAATTCACTGCACTATGTATTCTGAGAGCTTCCACATACAAGCGTGTCCAGAAGAGGAAAGCACTTTTTTGTTTCTAAGGGTGAGGAAATTGTTATTATTCCTCCTCCTGCTCTCCCCACAGAACTCACACAAAAGCAGCTAAAATAAAAAGGGACAATAAATGCAAAATAAAAAAGAAAATCTAAGTAGTACGAAATTAGTTTTTATTTTTACCTCAAAATAAATGCTTAACATTTTTCCAAAACCGAAACTAAAGGTGAACACTTAGAAAGAACGGTGGGCGTGAGTTCTGCGTCCGCTGGGGAAGCCGGCAAGGCAGGCAGGTGTTCTGACATGTGCGGTTCTTCCCGCGGGACTAGTCTAGACCCCCAGCCCCCACTTCTCTATGGTCAGTCGGCAGTCGCAAGGGGGCCCCTCCCCCGTCCCACCCCCAGACCCACACAAACAAAGGATTTGGAAAGCTGGGGAAAAAATCGTCTAACACGTGAGCAACATTCATAGAAAATCCCTCGTCAGGAGATGCCGAGAAGGCTGGCTCTGCGGGCGGCCTCTGCATCCCGGCCCCGGGCTGCGCCTCAGCCACACGCCCCGGCTCACCACAGGGACGTCTTGAAGTTGAACTTGAGCTTCAGCAGGTACTTCAGGTTTACCTGAGCAATGTCGTAGACGATGTACCTGGAGGAGACGCATGTCAAGGAGCGCACGGTTTCACGGTGGCCAGAGCACGCACCGCCCCCACGCCAGTCAACCAGGCGCACGTGAGTGACCACAGCCCCAGAACGTCCCTCTGAGCGGACGGCCCGGCTCCCTCGCAAAGGATACTCGTTATACAGCAGGCAGGTGTCGCTGACGCCGGACGAAATCCCTGTCCCCAGGGGGACTTCCACACCGTCCATAGTGATACTGGCTGCAGGATCAGGGGTCGTCTTGCCCAAACCTGTGGAACCATGAGGACAGAGGTTGGAAATGTTCCAAGATGAGATCCGTTTTCTGTCGGGTCTATATGTTCGTTTTAAAGACGTGCCCGCATTCCCTACTCTATCCTTCTTCCAGATACAAACCCGTAGTTCTAAATCAAGCTCCCAGGGCGCATGCCTTACTGATTTCGGTAACAAGAGCAGCGAGCGCCCCATCCCCCAGCCCGGATCGTATTTCTGCTGAGCCCAAGTCCGAAGCAGTCACTCCAGCCTGGCAGGTGGAGGCCCTAAACCAGCAGGTGCTCCACACTCCAGCAATCCCAGATGCCCCGGGCAGCGCTCCGTCAGGGGACGTCCCTGAGTGCCGCTGCTGAGAGTTGGGTTAAAACCCAAAGCCAATGCCGCCGGTTCCTGGGGCTTGAACCGAGACGCGGTCAGCACTTGCGACACCAGCAGCAGACAAGGCGACCTGATTTTCTAACGGACCCCCAGCTGTTTTCCAGCCAGAGGCGTGCGGCCCGCTGGGGAGAGACGCTGGAGCAGCACTTTCTGGAACACGGTACCTTTGACGCTGTGCTTGCCCTTGGGGAGCTTGCTGATGTGTGAAGCGTGCTTGAGTTCGTACCTACGGGAGAGAGGACCGTCCCAGAAGGGCCTCTGACGACCCCGGGCTCTCAAACCACCAGTGTGATGAGGAGGCCAAGTGAGAAGAACCACCCAGCCCGCACCCATGGTTTCGGGAAGTGAAGGCGCAGTTCCCGTGAGTGGCCTGTGCCGGCCATCATTGCTATGGGGCCACTTGGCTGTGGCCGGCCGCTCCAGAGGCTTCTCTGTCTGCCCAGGCCATGAACCCCAGGCCCCTGCTCTATTACACGACCCTGCTCTCCGCGTCACGGTGACGGGACCAAGGGGGACACCCGATGCAGGCAGGACCAACTGGTTTTCTGCAAGGACTCTGAAACTGGGATTGACTCCAGTTTGATCTGAGTTGGTCTCAAACATTTTAACATCTGTGGGCACGCATACGTGCTAGGGGGCGACCCATCCTTTGTGCAATTCAGCCCACAGAGAGGATGGACGCTGCCAGTTCCTGAGACCTGGCTGGATTCCTCAGCCCCGTGGCTCCCTCGGTCACTTAACTAGAACCGGTTTCTATCATTGTGGTGGGGAATTTCCAGGGTCCCCTCCCGGCCAAGCAGAGCTCTCCTCTGTAGACCCAGCGTGTGCGTCCCCAGCAGCGGCCCCCAGCCAAGGCCAGGCTGACTCACATGTTCCCGAGGGCGACTTCTCCTAGCAGGATCAGGCCCACGGGGTCTGCCTGGGATGTGCGGCAGTAGTTGGCGCTCTTGGAGACCATGTCGGCGAAATAGATCCCTTTACCAAACATGTAGCCTGTCTGGGGGGTGGGGGTAGGAAAAGGGCCACTGAAGACCTGGGGCTGTTTGTGGCACCAGTGAGCTCCCGAGTGCGGACCACGCCCCGAGGCTGAGCTCAGGGGCCAGGCTGTTCGGACCCCGGTCCCACCGGGCCCCCAGGGCCGCAGGGAGCTACATAATCTCTCTGCACTCGGGAAAAACACCTCACAGGCCCTTGTGAAAACTGGCCAAGTCCGTAAACGTTTTGATCAGTACCCGGCACGTACAAACACCCCACAAAGGGTGGCTCTTATGCTCACGTCCTTCTGTCGGTCAAACAAGAGGCTCAGGGAGGTCAGGGCGTTGGCCCAGATCACGTGCTACCATGTGGCACCAGCCAGCCACCCCTTGCTCCCCACTTGTTTCAACTAGAAAGCAAGAGGCCTGCTAGACCGCCTCCGAGTGCCCGTCCCGTGGGTCACCTCTATGCCCCAGGAGGTGACGCACTGAGCCCTTGTGTTGGGACAGGGCCTCACTCACGCCCTCCCACGGTTTCCTGAGGAACACCCTGGGGCTCATGGGGGTCCCCCCCACTGCGGAAAGCGGCAGAGGCAGGTCTGGACTCAGCTGGGCCCGTGGCCAAAGCCTGTTCTTTGCACATCAACACACCCATCTGCTCTCAGGTTGCCCTGAGGCCTGGACACCTTGCATCTTTTGTTCCAGAAGCTATGGCTGACAGACGTGCAGCCACGTCATCCACAGAGTCAGGGGTGGGAGCACGAGGTGAAGACGCTCTCTGGGCAACGGCCACCTGTCGGCCACCTACCACGGGCGCCTCGGGCGGGGCGATGCGGAGGCCCTGGGACAGGATGCCGGCGAAGTTGGTGGCCCTGGAGCCGTGCCACAGCAGCCGGCGGTTATGCAGCTGCCGGAACGGCTCGTAGCGCCGGCTCTCGCCCTCGCGCTCGATCGTAAAAATCTGCTCGGGGGTTAAGGGAAGGAGACTCAGGAAGCCACGTTACTCTAACAGCCAGACCCACCAGACCCGGCAGACGGGCCAGCTGTCCCGAAGACGCGGCCCACCGCGGCCCGGAAGGAGGTGGGGTCAGGTGGGGACAAGCTGCCCTGTGCAGGACCCCGAGGCGCTTCGCTGCGTGTCTCTCTCATTGTACTTTCCGGTTCTCAAACGAGGCTTTGAGATCGGAAATGAACAAAAAAGATTAGGAAAAGAACCCAAAGCCACCCCCAGACCCTAAGACTAATTTTTCTTCCCACAAACAGTTCCTCTAGTCATTTAAAGCGAAGCGTCCTTTTCTACCCAGGCCCAGGCTGGAGGGAGCGGGCAGGAGAATTCTTACATCAATAACCTCCAGGTCGTACGCGTTGTGCGTGGTCGCGTGAGTGTTCTTAACATACTTCCTGATGGTCTCCGCTTCCTCCGAATCTCTGTCCACCACCTAGAACAGCATCGTGGAATTAGAGCGAGGGGGACCCCCAGCAGAGCCACCCAACACGGGGGCCAAGAGATGTCCCACAGCCAAGACTGCAATCAGAAGCCGAAAGGACCCCATAAACTGTCGGGATTTGAGGACAACCAATGCTCCGCATCTTTGAATCCTCAGGGCCCCGCCAGATAACGGTCAATTTGTCAACGTAATCTCCGCCACACAAACATGAGTGCACCACGGGAAAAGCTGTGTTTTCTATTTTTGTATTCTTAGCCAAAGTGCAGAAAACCCAGGAATTCTGCTTTTCCTCACAACTTCTTAATTCAAAGGCTTCAAGACAGAGGAAAAGCCCTGCAGAGAGAACCATGCCCACAGCATTCCCATCAAGAAGGTGCCCCAGGGACCAAACGAGTGACATTTGGTGGCTTATTCTACCCGGACCCACAGATCTATGCTCTGTCCTAGGCAAGAAGCAGAGGCTCTCTGCAGTGATGTAAACACCCCATCCCAGGCTCAAGGTCAAGGCAAGCTAGGGGCCAAGGCAGGGTGACTTCTGCCCCAGCATGACCACCTCAGCCCGAGAGTAGGAATCCAAGCCCCGTGCACTCATTACGGCTGCCACCAGGCACTTCCGCTTCTGAAATGGGCATGACAAACCTCCTAAAGCTCGTAAGTGTCCAAAATCAGATCCTCTCCAGATTAAGGAAAAATGAACCTTCTGGAAGGCCGCTCAAAAACAAGTCTCTGTACCCAAGGCCCTGGCTTGGAAGCCTGCCCGGCCAAGGTGCTCATTTCCAGGTGAGACGTCCTCGGGTCTCCACGGGCCGTGAGCACAGCATCTGGGAATACGCTGGAAGTCCGGCTCCTGGGCACCAGCAATCTGTTTCAAGGAGCTCTCCAGGAGAAACGCATTCCAGTTTGGGGATGAGTGGTTAGATGCGGGGCCTGTTACCTTAATGTCAGTCTTGAGCTTCTCATAGTTGACGTCGATGGGGTCCTTGCTGCTGTCGTCAGAGCCCCCCCTGAGCAGACTATAGGCCACCTCAATGTCTAGCAGGTTGTCCAGCATTTCCACCTTGGCCTGGAGGAACAGACAGAAAACCTTGGGCTTGGGACCAGGGTGAGGAAGACATATCTAGGTCTGGCAGAGAAAACCCACATATTGATAACACTTGGAACAGACAGTGAAGGGGGGCCTCCGAGCTGGTTGGGGACACCCTGTCACCCACCCGTTGCTCGTAGTGAACACTGCCGGGGTATCCTGGGATGCCAAGGGGGGGGCGTGCTCCCTGGGGGAAGGGAGAGCCAGAAGCTACAAGGCTACAGCAAGAACGGGGCGGGGGCGGCTATCGCTGGCGAAACAGGGAGGGAAAACCCGCCTGTCTGGCCTGTGATTGGTCTCCTCCGATGTGGGAAGAAATGCTACTTCAAAACGAGGGCCCAGAGGTGGGGCCCCTGCCCTGAGGGAGTGACACCCAGGCCTGCACCTCCCTCCGGAAGCCCCGGGCTACCTGCACACAGTCCGCATTGTTTAGGAGTGGGGGCTTCTTCATCCCAAAGTCGTGGGGAATCAGGGTGTAGAAGCGATTGGAGAGATCCAGGATCTGGGAGTCACTGCTGCCCTGGGACACCGCCTTCGGGGGAGGGGACAGAGACGGAGACAGCGAGTCTGACATGGCTCGGTGTGGGCACGAGCCAGGAAACGCAGGGAAAATGTTCAAGACCAGCTCATGTTGGTGTCGAGCCGGCCCGAGTGCAGGATCCCCCTCCCCGCGTAAACTTTCATTTCTACAGAGACCTATGACACCCCCCCCACCACGCAAGGTGTCAACTGTAGCACCTAGGTAGTGGGTTCATGCGCACTTCTAATAAAACTCTTTCAACTGTTTCAATGTTTGGGAACTTCTCACAACAAAATGTCAAAAGGGGAAATTCACTGCTACGAATTCTGGCAGCCCGCCCCTTATCCACGGATCTTCAGCCTTATTTAAGGGAAGGAATTCGCTTTTCTTGCACACGAAGATTCAGGTGGCCACACACAGGCTAAGTTCCCCTTCCTGCATCAGTGCCCATTCGTGCTCCGTTTGCAGAAGGTGCTCAATAAATGCAGAGATGGAGGAGCAGGACCGCTGTGATGCTGGGCGGGCACCTGGGTGGCCACAGGGTAGTGGAAAGGCCGCGATCTGGCCCCCTGCAGGTCTCCCACCCCCCCATCCTCAATTTCCGTCTGTGTTGCAGTTGGCTCTGCGCCATGGGGAAGGACGCTCTCCCGGCCTCTCCACCAGGATTTTGGGACAGGGAAGGGGCCGGGGCTCAGGATCAGCTGCGTCTCAGCACCAGCTGGAAGTCTGCTTCCCGGGAGCCCCCCCCCCTTCACAGGCCAGCCCTGCACCTCAGCCCCCCAGGGCGCAGCAGGAAGGCCCCGCGGACTGGGGGACCCTGTAGGGTGCCCGGTGAGGTGCTGACCAATGAGCATGAACCAAAGTGAGGAAATACTTTGCTCTCTGTGATTTCCCAGTAACTGCAAAATAATTACAGCCTCTTTTTAAAACATTTTAAGTCATCTCTACACCCAACGTGGGGCTTGAACTCAAGACCCCGGAGATCAAGAGTTGCACACTCCACTGACTGAGCCAGCTAAGTGCCCCAATTTCAGCCCAACTCTTTTTTTTTTTTTTTTTTTAAAGGATTTTATTTATTTGACAGAAAGAGAGAGAGTGAGAGCAGGAACACAAGCAGGGGGAGTGGGAGAGAGAGAAGCAGGCTTCCTGCCGAGCAAGGAGCCCGATGCGGGGCTCGATCCCAGGAACCTGGGATCACAACCTGAGCCGAAGGCAGCCGCTTAACGACTGAGCCACCCAGGCGCCCCTCAACTCTTAAGGACACACAAAATCAGAATGTTTTTATGAGGCAGGAAAACCAAATATCTTACTCAGTTTATAGGGAGTTTATTACCTACCTGATCACTGAAAACATGGCTATTTCCTTAGTTCTGTGACCACCATGGCAAGGAGCAGGCACTTACCATATTTACAGAACTGAAAAAGCCTCTAGGTCTTCAGGCATCGGGGCGCGGTACCTCCCTGACCCTGCACCCACTCCCCACGCGAGCTGGCCCGGAGTGGCGGCCCCCGCCTACCTGCTGCACCTCACTGAGGATGGAGTATGCCGCCTGGATCTGCCTCTTGCTCAGCTTCCCCAAGGGCATCTTCTGAAGGTCAATCTGAGGAGACGGGGGAAGTTTCCCTTGGAAAGCCGCCCCGTGCAGCGGACCACAGGCGAGCTGGCGAGTGCCCCCTTGGGGCTCCCGGGCCTGGCTGGCAGCAGAGATCCAGCTCCCTCTGCTGCCCCGCCCGCACTGTGGGGTCTGTGTGAGGGTCCCGCTCACGTCATTTACGGCAGCCACGGCGCCTCCACCCCAACACTCCGTCTGCACTGGCCCAGCACAACTCCCACCCGGTTCCAAAGTAAGGATGAAGGCCAGCCCACATGGCCTTCTCTGGGGCCTCAGAGCCAAGGCAGTTCCCAATTGAATAAGGACCATAAAGTGGTAAAGAATGTTTTTTTTAAAAGTACAGGCTCCTGTATATATTTATATTCAAATTAACGCTCTTTTTCAAATCAGTTACCCTGAAAAGTTACATGTTTATTCTAGCAATACGGCTTCTGCTCACACCTTGGGAATTACCATCAAGATAAGCGGCAAACGTAGCGGGAAAAGCACGCGACCCGCTGCTAGCTCAGCAGGCGTCTACGCTCAGCCTCCGTCTCCCACCCAGAAAATGGGGCCACCTTCCTCCAAAGGCACCCACGCCCCCTGTGGGGGAGTGGCCTGTGTGGCCTGCTCCGAGCCCCTCTGGAGCCCCCAGGGCCACCCTGCACCTCCACACCCGCAGTGCACAACACAGATGGAGCTGCGCGAGCGCTGGGGTAACGAACAGGGAGCGGCACCAACAGGCAGGAGGACAGGCAGGGGACACGGCCGCCTGCCCCGACCACCCCCCAGCTCGCCGACCAAACGATGAACGCAATAACCTCGTATTCCACCATGGCTTTCTTCATACTCTCCACGTCGAAGATCATCTTAATGAGCTCCTGCACGGGCTTGGGGAGCTTGGACTTGGTGCCGGGGCTCACCGTCAGCTTCTTGACTGCCTCTTCGTCCTTTAGGGAAAAGAAAACTGGTTAGAGACCCTCTTCAACAACCCAAGCCAAGTGGTGGTATCTGGGCTGCAGATAAAGGAGCCACAGGATTGCGTGCCACCAGCAGCAGAGGCTGAGCGATCAGGGACAAGGCTGAGGTAGCAGGTGCCAGGAACACGGGTCTGCACCAGGACCGGACACTTCCCATGAGCCCCCAAGTCCCTGTGGCTACTCCAGACCCTTCCTCCAACCTGCCACTGCAAGCGCCCAGCTCCGTGCCAGCTGACCTACCCACGGCCCACGCCGCCACCAGGGCAAACCACGGAACAAGGGGACACCGGACCAATTCTCCCCTTTCTTGTACTGCCTCACGTCAGGGCCAACAGCCTTTTACAAAGTCCCAAAGATCCAAACACCCAGACCCATTTCCTGCCACATAGACCGATGGCATGAACTCCATCCTCTGCTGACCCCCCTGCCCCCCCACCGCGGTCACACTTCCTGACGAGCTAACAGCACAAGACTACACTCCTGCTCTTTGGGGAACCCAGGCTAAGTCAGGACCACTTGGCACTGGAAACGTCTGAATCCTCATCACTTATGAATGGCAGGAGGGGAGGGACTGTGCCGTGTCCCTCAGTGTCCCTAGCAACTAGCCTGTTTGGTGTTTGCTTTGAGTGGACACTGGTCCTGGTATCTGTTGAGCTCGCCCGAGCTGCGTGCTGGGCCGCGGGCCGTGTTCATACTCCAGGTTGCCGCTGCCAGCTACGCTTCCCGTCCCAGCACTGACTCTTTAGTGCTTTCATGTTCCCGGCTTCCAGCTCCCCAGGGAGGCCAACTGTTCATGGTGAAAAGCTTTGTTTAAATGCATGTACTCTGTGACCCGGTATCTCCCTCTCTGGGCTAACAGCCACAGAGATTTTTACGTATTCAGTAGCATCGTTATAGAGGACTTACAGACCATAAACTACTACCTCTGACCATCTGTGCAGCCCTAACAGATGTCACTCTAGGCCAGTGCACTCGAATTCAGTGGCCCCTGGTTTTGAAAGGAGGCCAGTCTGAACAGAGACATACTGCAAGGGCTGAAAACACACCAGACTTCAAAGATTTGCCTTCAAAAAAGGGGGGGGGGGGAATATAAATTACTAAGATTAGTTTCATGGTTTCTTTTTGCTTTTTTTTTTTTTAAGATTTTATTTATTTATTTGAGAGAGAGAATGAGATAGAGAGCATGAGGGGGAGAGGGTCAGAGGGAGAAGCAGACTCCCCGCTGAGCAGGGAGCCTGATGCGGGACTCGATCCCGGGACTCCAGGATCATGACCTGAGCCGAAGGCAGTTGCTTAACCAACTGAGCCACCCAGGCGCCCCGTTCTTTTTGCTTTTTAAAATGAACAAAACAGGGATGCCTGAGTGGCTCATTATGCGTCTGCCTTCGGCTCAGGTCATGGTCCTGGGGTCCTGGGACCGAGCCCCACATTGCGCTCCCTGCTCGGCTGGGAGCCTGCTTCTCTCTCTGCCCCCTTCCCCAACACCGCTCACGCTCTCTCTCTCTCGCAAAAATAAATAAAAATACTTAGAAAATATTTTCTAATTTATTTGTGATTTCTTTTTTGATGCTTGAGTTATTTAGAAGTATGTTATTTTGGGGTGCTGGGTGGCTCAGTCGTTAAGCGTCTGCCTTCGGCTCAGGTCATGATCCCAGGGTCCTGGGATCGAGCCCCGCATCAGGCTCCCTGCTCCGTGGGAAGCCTGCTTCTCCCTCTGCCACTCCCCCTGCCTGTGTTCCTGCTCTCTGTGTCTCTGTCAAATACATGAAATCTTGAAAAAAAAAAAAAAGAAACAACGCAGTTACTGAGATATCAACGCCACGTAGGTAGTTGTGTATCTCTACTGGACAGCATCTTCCAGAAGCTGCCGCGGTTGGGGGGGGGGGGGGACCACAGGGTGCTCTTCATGCAGCGTGTGGGGCAAGATTCCAGTTCTCTGGTGAGGAAAAGTACCCGTGAAGGGATAGGAGTGCTAAAGACATACATCATGATTTTAACTGCACTTAATTCTCGGTGATTATGATTTTGTGTCTTTGTCTTTCTCAAAAATTTCTAAAACATTTTTGAAATCAGAAAAATTAACCAGCAGAGGGCACTGCTGAGTCAGACAGTCCAGGATCTCAAGTTTAACCTTACAGACAAGTTCTATTTTTTAAAGATGACATCTTAATCTCCACACCCAACGTGGCGCTTGAACTCACAATCCTATGATCTAGAGTTCTTACCGACTGAGCCACCCAGGCGGCCCTAAGTTCTGTTTTTAATGGTGAGAGCTGGGATACGTGGGTGGCTCAGTTGTTAAGCGTCTGCCTTCGGCTCAGGCCATGATCCCGGGGTTCTGGGATCGAGCCCCACATCGGGCTCCCTGCTCGGCGGGAAGCCTGCTTCTCCCTCTCCCAACTCCCCCTGCTTGTGTTCCCTCTCTCGCTGTGTCTCTGTCAAATAAATAAATAAAATCTTTTAATGGTGAAAGCTCAAGATATTCTATAGCGAGCTCCCCATCTGAGACACGTTAGGCCTCAAAGATTGAGAATTTATCTCTACTCATCTATAAATCCCTTTCCTTCTGTGAAATAAATGGGCCCCTCCCCCCATGATAAAAGTATAGCTGACCCCTGAACGACACAGGCTCGAAATGTGCGGACCCACTTACACGTGGATTTTTAAAATTTATTTTTTAAAAAAAGATTTTATTTATTAGAGAGAGAAAGAGCGCACGTGCGCACACAAGCACAAGCAGAGGGAGAGAGAGAGAAGCAGGCTTTCCACTGAACAGGGAGCCCGACGCGGGACTCGATCCCAGGACCCTGAGATCAACTGCTCAACCAATGGAGCCACCCAGGTGACCCTGGAATTTTTTTTTTTTAAAGAAATAGATGAGCACTTGGCAGCTCAGACAGAAGAGCGTGTGACTCATCTCAGGGTTTTGATTTCAAGCCCCACATGAGGTGTAGAGTTTACTTAAATAAATAAAAAATCATGAAAAAAAAGTGTATTTTCTCTTCCTAACGTTTTCTTCCCTCCAGCTTATTGTAAAACTACAGTATACAATACATAGAACACAAAATGAGATGAAATAGACTTACGCTATTGGTAGGGCTACTGGTCAACAGCAAATTAGTTATGTTTTAGGGAGTCAGGTTTTATGTGGATTTTCTACTGCATCACGGGGAGGGGTCAGCACCCCTAACCCTCCACGTTGTCAAGGGTTAACTGTAACAGATCTTCCTATAAAAACTAGGGTAAGCAGCTTGTCAGAACAAACGTCCACAAAGGTATCAGCCAAGGGCTAACGGAAGGCAACCTGGTGACAAACACAGGAAGATGAACCAGCCACAGACGTATTAATAGAGGGCACCTGGGTGGCTCAGTCGTTAAGCGTCTGCCTTTGGCTCAGGTCATGATCCCAGAGTCCTGGGATCAAGCCCTGTGTCGGGCTCCCTGCTCTGCAGGGAGCCTGCTTCTCCCTCTCCCACTCCCCCTGCTTGTGCTGACAAAAAAAATCTTAAAAAAAAAAAAAATGTGTAATAGAAATTATCAGGAAAGCGTCTGGAACCCAAAACCACGACCCAGCAGAGCCCAGGTCACACGGTCTACAAGGAAACATGGGGTCAGCTAAGAAGCCGCACCTGGAATCTAATTGAGGGAGCAACCTCAAAGACCGATCCCCCTCACGTTCTCAAAAATACTACCACTGTCGTCAGCTGAGCTCATACGTCACTGTGTGGGTCTGACCTGCGGAAGGGTGTTAGATTTTATTCCATGTTTTTTCTTTGTTAGTGTGACCGGGTGATTTTTGCATGTTGAACCAACCTTGCATTCTCAGGCTCGACCCCCCTCAGTCAGGACGTAGAAATCCTCCTGTGCAGCTGCACTCAGTTTATTACTACGCGGTTAAGGACCCTGTGTCTATGTTCTTAGGGATACTGGGGTGCTCCCGCGAGGTCTCTGGCTTTGGTGTCAGCTTAATGCTGGTCTCCCATCGTGAGTTGGGAAGTGTTCTCTCCTCTCCTATTTTGCGGGGAGAACTAGGGAAGGGCTGGTGTTACTACTACTTTCAACGTTGGGCGGCATTCCCCTGCAAGGCCACTGGGCCCGGGGCGAGGTCTGGATTCTACAGTGCCCCTTCCTTCTACTGGAAGCAGACAATGTGAGAACAGGGATTACCTGGCCATAGTCAATCTCCAGAGGGTAGAACTTTTTGGGATACTTCGTGAAGTTCTTGGAGTGCCAGGCATTCCCAGTTTTCTCTTCGTACAGCTTCATGAAGTGCTCAATGGCATCCTCCTTGGATGGGACCTGCTCCAGTTTGTTACTGCCGATGACCGTGCCCACGCGGCCCCACGACCTGAAGATCCAGTACCTGTGAGGGCGCGGGGAGGACAGGAGGAGGGTCACACACAAACCTGTGGCTTGGCTGCTCACGTGTCGGCAACAGTCCCCCTTCCCTTCCGTTCCGCTTGGGGGACAAAGAGCTCCACCCCCCACGACGATGCTGATGGGCACAGAAGGACAAAGGAAACTCAACGCGACGGGGTGGGGTGGGGTGCGTGCACGTGTGTCAGCGGCATGCAGGCCGGGCCTCAGGGTCAGGCCATTGCTCTGGGTTCCCATGGCAACCGGGCCCCACACACTGGTACCCTAGGTGCCCTGCTGCTCAGCTTTGGGGGAGCTCATTTCTCTTGGTGGAAAAAATGAATGACATAATGCATCACAGTAAAGATATATCAGAACCTCAAATACACGGGCGCCTGGGCGGCTCAGTTGGTGAAGCATCTGACCTCAGCTCAGGTCATGATCTCAGGGTCCTGGGATCCAGCCCCGTGTCAGGCTTCTCCCTTTGCCTCTGCCCCTCCCCCTTGCGTGTGCTGTCTCAAATAAATAAAATCTTTAAAAAAAAAAAAAAAAAGAACCTCAAATACAAGAGCTGTATGTACTTTTCTTTCTTTTTAAAGATTTTGAGAAAGCGCAAGAGCAAGCACGCATGAGAAGGGGGAGGAGCTGAGGGGGAGAGAGAAGCAGAGTCCCTGCAGAGCAGGGAGCCCGATATGGGGCTGGATCCCAGGACCCTGTGATCATGAACTAAGCTAAAAGCAGACGCTTAACTGACTGAGCCACCCAGGCGCCCTGACTTGTATGCACTTTTAAGTAAACCAAAGAACTCAAAGAAAATCTGGGGCTTCCTGGGCTCTCGCCCAGAGGCACAGGTCACTCTCTCCTCGGGTTTTTCCCTGGAAATGTTTGGGAGGTGCTATATTGAGCTGTCCTGAAAAGCGTCCATAACGGACAACCCACATTGTCCATTCACTGAGAAAACCAGTAAGACCAGGCCACCAGAGCAGGTGATAAACCACATGACGTTGGACTTATTTCTTCAGAAAATCTATTTAGCCTACTAGATACTCTGGACTTTTAGTATCCCTTCCAATATTCACTTTTGGAGGAAAGTTCTGGTGAGAAGCTGAGACAATGAAAGAACACAGCCGCCGGCCAAGGCTTCCTAGGGGCTGATGTCGCGCCCCCGGGGCTGCCGCTACGTCGTACCTTTCAACCACCAGAGTTCCGGTGGGGAAGCTGCTTCCACTTGCTGACAAGAAACTGTCCCGGTTTACCCAGGACAGTCGGGACTAGGGAATTTGAAAAAACATTAAAAGACCAAGTTTGGGTCCATGTGTGTTCAGCAGTCAGAGGCTCTGGATTCTTCAAGGAGCTGTAAGCAGAGTCTCGGGAGATGGTGGGCAGCACGTCCCGTGAAGTCAGGGAGCTGGATGGATGCCAAGGAGCCAGCCCGTGTGGGGCGCCAGCATCTTCCCTCTCACTGAAGGCACCACACCCCTCACAGGCCCACCCCCTTCATGGGGCCACCTTCCAGGGACTCTGCCCTGTACCCACAACACACCTGCTTTCTTTGTCATCCTCCAGGAGCTGCAGCTTGTAATAGGAGTTGGTTCCCTTCACGATGTCCACCAGGCCGAGGGTGGCGCTGAACACCTTCCCACCTTTCTCCAGGACATGTGCGGAATGTTCCAGACCTGTCGCAGAGGCAGGGCGCCTGCAGGTGGGGGATTCAGACCCGCCTGGACACTCTACTGCCACCTTTGGGAGGCTCCCCAAAAGACCCATGTGTCCTCAGGACCGGGGGAGCCCAAGGAGGCAGGAGGGCACAGGTGTGGTCCAGGCACCCCTGGTCTCCTGACCACCCACCCGCTCACACTCCCGCGTGCTCACCCGAATCTGGATCGACAGCAGCTCCACCTTTAAGAGTTAACTTCATTCTCTTCTCAGATTTATTGATGCCTTAAAAGGAGACAAAAAACGAAAATGTTTGAGTGAAATGAAACCAGAAAGTAGGGGTGGGGTGCAAGGCAGGGTGAAGGGGCGGTTTGCCAACAGGGATCTAGGCAGCCTCGGCCAGAGTGTCCCAGGAGCACACGGACCCAGGGCCTCACCTTCCTCCTTGACGGGGCCCTTGCTCTTCTTGGACAGCGCAGCCCCCGACTTTGCTCTCGAGGATGCAGGCTCTGCCGGCTCTGCCTTCACCTCAGCGCCCCACGGGGCCAGGACGTGGGCTGAGAGCAAGTCCTGCAGGCTCCTGGTGGAATCGGACATGTCCCGGAGGAAGTCCTCAGACACCACGCGGATGCTGGCCTCTCGTACCTCCTCCATTTTCTTGTTCATCTTCTCCACCTCCTCTGTTCAAATCAGGGCCAAGAACAACTGGCGCGTTAGTGTGAAGTGAAGCCAGAGCCCCACCGAATGAGCCCCCTCCTCGTCACCTGGCACGGGGGGTGGCCGACGGTGTGGGCAGGTGCGCCCCAGGGGAGGAGATGTGGTTTGACGGCGGGCGCTAGCCCCCCCGCCCGGCAGGATGCCTCTATTCTGCCCCTCTGCTGGACCCTGCACGTGCGCAGCCCCCCCCGCCGGCAGGATGCGTCTGTATTCTGTCGATAGTTTCCCTGATGCGAGGAGGCTTTCTAATTTGATGGAGTCCTGCTGGGCTGGTCTTGGTGCCAGAGTCGAAAATCACGAAAACCAAGGTCGAGGGGCTCGCCGTCTGTGTTTTCTCCCACAAGTTCTATGGCTCCGGGGCTCCATCCATTCTGAGTGAATCCTGTGAGTGGCGTCAGGCAGGGACCCGGCTGTCCCCACATGTGAACCTCGGCTCTCTGTGGTAGATGCACTCGGCGCACACATGGCGGCTTACTGCCAGGCTCTCTAGGCCATTCCGTGGATCCACGCGTGTCCCTACGTCAGCTCTGTACCGTTCCGATCGCTAGAGCTTATGACGTAGTTTGCAATCAGGGAGCGTGAAGCCTCCTGCTCTGTCCCTTGTCATGCTGGCTCTGGCTTTCTGGAGTCTGTGGCTCCGCACACGTTAGGACCGTCTGCTCCAGTCCCGGAGACCAGCCCTGGGCTTCCACAGGGTCTGCAGGAGTCTATGTGGAGCGCACCTCACGACCCTTACTTCCAGCTCCCGCTTCCTACGTTACTTACCTCCGATTCTGCAAGACTGTTTTCCTCTGAAACTATCTTGTGCTGTCATTTGGAAAATACTCCCGTTTCTTCGTTTTGCCTCACTCTACAGGTTTCCATCGGTCGGCGAAGCAAGCACGTCTCCCGGTCCTGAAGGAACGCCCTCTTCGTGCAGCCCTGCCCCAGCTCTGTGGCCCCGCAGAGCCCTGAGCTTGTCCACACCCCCCGAGGTTGCGGACGTGCAAGGCCATTGGCGTCTCCAAGGGCAGGAGCTCAGGCTGGTTGAGAACAGCAGCAGGCAGCCTTCGGCTGGGGATGGAAGGCACGCGCCCACACACAACGGAGCAGCATGCAAATACCGGCGCTGGCCTCCCCTCACAAACGACCCAAACAACGCTGCTGACCAAAGAAGAGACCCATCTGGGAGCGTCCTGTGGGTGCCACGCCGCACTCAGCGCCTCCCCTCCCTCAACCTCACTGCCCTCACAAGAGGCATGGCGTGTCCCTGCTTTACAAACCAGATTCAACTCACTTTTGGTACTGATACACAGGGAGGCCTTGTTGGCTGTGCCCGTCAACTTCCCCCCGAGTTTCTCGATCATGGCCTTCACCTCATCCTTGTTCCGGGAGAGTTTCCCAAGAGTCAGGATCTTCATGTTGGACAACGGCTTTTCTGGGACGAGAAAACAGTCGTCAGGCCGTGAGGTCCCAGGGAGGCCGGGACACCCTCAGCTCTCCTTTGATCGGCATCCCCGAGGGAAAAGTCTAGGAAAAGAGAGGCCCAGGGCTAGTGGGAAAGCAGAGGACAGGACAGCACGCGGAGAGCCTGTCCCGTCCCTTGGCACACAGAGGACTAGGCCAGGGGAGAAGCCACACGATGACTCCTGGCCCTGCCCCACAGGCAGACCCGGAAAGCTGCATGCGGGGACCACGAGGCTGCCAGTGGGATGGGAAGAGTAGAGGCAATCAGGTGAGCTCCCAATTACTTTTATTCTTTCCCCAACCCACATCTAAAAATAAACCACAATTTCTTACATGATACCTATTAATTAACCCCACCCAACAAACCAGTCTCCCCAAGGCAGTCACTCAAAGCTTCAGTCAGCAGGACACTGAGCAGGGTAACTGATTCCAGGCACAAGGCAGAACCCGGCACTTGAGGAGGCCAGAAAGGCCCTCGACAGAACCGTGTCTGTCTGTGGCAGAGGCGGACGGGTGCCGCCTACGCACTCCCAGCATGAGAACCCGGAGGGAGGCCCCCAAGCCCTCCGTGAGGGCAAGTCAGCGCTGACCCGACACGGGAACCAGAGCACAGACACATGCCCCTCCCCAGGAGAGGCAGGTCACCAACAGGCTCACGTTCAGGGTCAGACCCTGGTCCTCTGCCCACCCGACTATGGCTGTAACCCTCAGGCTCCGCCACGTGTCTCGGAGTGAACAAAAGCAGGGAGTCTCTTCAGCAGACGGAAAACCCCAAACTGGTGTTACTGCACCTGCCGGTGAGGCGTGTTCGCCCTCAAACGGGTCAGTCTGCGCTGCGGGCCAGGCACATAGCATGTCTCGGCGTGCAAGAGCCATGAGTGTCCCATCAGGCTCAGGATGCCCGATGGGGGTAGGGCTGCCAGGAGGCAGGAAAGCAAGGTCTGCTGGGTGGGCAGGAGGACATTCGGAATGGCGTTCTAGGTACGGCCCACTGGGCCTTTCGCAGAACGCCTCCCAAGCACCTTCCTCCTGCTGTGGGGAGCCCGGCCGGCCTTCCCCACAGGATCGGCAGACAGAGGACCCACAGGGAGACCGTCCTCTCGCTCAGGTCAGGGCCCCAGCCCCCGCCCCCAGCTGTACCTGGTGGAGCGGAGCTGTTCATACTGGCAGGCGCCGAGGCTGTGGAGGGCGGGGGTGCCCCCGCCGCTGGGGCACTGGTCTCAGGGGGAAATATTCGGTCCTGCTTTTTGGTCTTCAATTTTTTGAGGTAAGAAATTTCTCGGAATTCCTAAAAATTTAAGTTTCAGTTAAGAAACCAGTTCTCGGGCGCCTGGGTGGCTCAGATGGTTAAGCGTCTGCCTTCGTTCGGCTCAGCCAGGGTCCTGGGGTCGAGTCCCGCATCGGACTCACCCTTGAGGGGCCCCTCACGGGCCGCATGCCCACTTCCCGAGACCGCACGCGCTGAGAAACTGTATTTCCCAAGAGGAAATCAGGAGTTTCCCTCCCTTCCTATAAGGGAACGTGGCTGCAAATGGCCCGACGACAGTGTTCAATACGGACTCTGCCAAAAGTCGGTTCACCTTCCTCCCGGAGACTGACAAAGGGCTCTGCTCCAGGCAGTCACTCTGGGAGCGTCCGACACACGGAGTTCAGGGGACAGCATGGTCCCTGTGCTCCTACACCTTCACCCAATCAAGAAGAGGCCGTTCCCGCTGTACCCGTGCTCAGTGAAAGCCCTGAGAACAGGGTCCAATGCACGCTGAGCACCTACTGTGCCATGGATCACCATGAAGTCATAAAGACAGTTTCTTCCTTTGAGAAACAAGCTCAGTCCTCACGGAGTCAGATACATGAAAGCTAACTTTAACACAGGAGCGAAGCTCTACAATGAACATGCCAATGGGACACAGACGGGGAACTCCAGGAGGGCTCCTTGGAGGCAGTGACTGCTCAGATGGCTAGGGGCTGGAAAGGCAGGGCTCATGCAAAGACATGTGTCCAACACACTGTGGTACGCGGGGAACGCTGGCTGGTTACTGCCCTGTTGCGGGGAGTGTGGAGAGCTGGAGATACGGCGTGTGTGTGCAAGGGCAGTGAGAACGGAGCCTGAGGACGGCAAGGGCGGAAGAAGGCCCACAGAGCCGGGCAGGTCCCGGGGAAGCCGGAGCGGACCTTGACTCTGCGGGCCGTGCTGCGGGGACAGCAGTCTCACATGGGGCTGCAAGTCCAGGACTCTGCACGGGTGGCAAGCACCGTGGACCCGAAAACGGGTCTTACACATGCAGGCACCTTCCAAAAAAAACACGGATGCCGTGCAACTGGTACATGAAACACACAACGGCTCCTATCTCTCACTCCTATCTTATTTTCTCAAAGAACTCAGAAAAACCCGGGGAGTATTTCCACGAGAAACAGGGACGAGTGTAAGGCTCTAAGAATACAGGGAGTGAGGGGGTCAGAGCGCTTTCGGAGCGACCACTCAAGAGAACGTGCAGAGGCGGGGCGGGCTGGGGTGTAATTTCGGCCGCGAGCAGGGGGGGCAAGAGGGCCGCGGGACACCCAAGTGCCTACTACGTGCTGCTGTCCCACAGGCTCAGCCCCTGCACTTCGCAGGGGAGGGAGGCCACCCAGCCGAGCTCAAAGCCCAAATCCTGGGGAGAGGCAGCCCGGCACCGGCTCGCACCGAGTCTCAGGGTTCAGGAGAGTCCCAACTGACGTTCCCTGAATGAGCTTTTTGCATCCTGAGAATTCAATATGCATTTTCATTAAAAAAAAAAGGGGGGGGCGCCTGGGTGGCTCAGTCGTTAAGCGTCTGCCTTCAGCTCAGGTCATGATCCCAGGGTCCTGGGATCGAGCCCCGCATCGGGCTCCCTGCTCCACGGGAAGCCTGCTTCTCCCCCTCCCACTCCCCCTACTTGTGTTCCCTCTCGCGCTGTGTCTCTCTCTGTCAAATGGGTGGAATCTTTAAAAAAAAAAAAAAAAAGGATCAACGATAGGAGGAGCTCCTTGAACTCGGGACCCAGCCCCCCAGCTCTAAGGCAGGAGAACCTCCTTGCCAAGGCAGGAATTACCAACAGCGATTGGACAAACCCGTGCTCCCGCCAGAAGCGCCCTGCTCCGTGTTCGGAGCCGGGAACGCGGCAGTCGTGGGGACAGGCCCGGAAGGTGGGTGAGCAGTGTTTTTCTGCTCAGATCCCAGAACCCACGTCCACCCCCACTTACCTTTGGGGTCACCCAGTCCTTCCGGCTGGGGGTCTGGGTCTTGACCATGCACTTGGTCCAGGCAGTGACATCACCCGTACAGTAGTAAGCGTCGCTCCTGAACACCAGCTGGCCTGAGCACTCCTCACAGGGGAGGAGGGCACCGAACACCATACCGTCGGCCACACGGTCCAAGATCTGAAGCCAAAAGAGAAGAAGCTACAGGAAGGCCGCTCACCAACGTGGGCAGACCGCACTCACTGAGCGGAGAGAGCTGGCCCCGAAAAGGACTCCCCAGGGCCGCTGGTATACACGCAGTGGTCCGGCTTCTCTACTTTAAGAGACCTCCTGTCCACACCGCAGTACCACAGCCCACCGTCCCCTCCTACTGCGCAGGGAGCTACGCCACCCGGGGAACCATTGGGGTGCTGGCAGGCCTCCCCTTGTGAGGGGGGCTCCATACCCTCCAGACCTGGCAGACCCTGGCCGTCTGGGCCTTAAAATGTGTGGCATGAACACACAAGGCAAATACACAGCCCACCCTAGTCTCCCCCAAATCCTAAACCCAGGGTGGACATAGGGGGAGGTCTTCCTGCCCCCGGACGTGGTGACCAGGCCACGGAACTGTGGCATTTCCACTCCTCCGGATCAAGACCAGCGGGTATCCCACCGGAGGGCCTCCCACACGCCCCCGGGGAAGGGGCGGGTGGGACACGACAACAGGGACGGCACCCAACGTCCTGGCCCCCTCCCGGGTCTCACGGAGCACAGAAGTAGCTCACCGCCGACTCCCCGGAGGGCACTTGCTGCTTGTTGAAGATGAGCAGCTCTTTCAGGTCATTTGTCGAACACGCTTTCTTTAGCTCGTCCTTGATGTTCCAGATCAGCTCGTTCTGGGCCTGCAGACAGAGCCAGGCCAGTGACAGCCCAGCTCTGTCCAAACAGAGACCCCACTAGAGGGGGTTCCCCCGTCTCAGTCTCCACTGGGGTCCTTGTTTGTCAGCTGAGCTGCGCCTCCAAGCTGGTCTCCTCCACAGGGAAGTGGCCCAGCTGCGCTCCCATGGCATTCCGGTTCCACCTGGTTCTACCGGGAGCACACTGTCCTGGGACCACCCGGCAAAGAGCCAGGTGCCAGGGCTCACTGGCCCCAACATTTGCATCCAAGAACACAGGGCGTGGCTGTTCTCCGACCCGAACATGGGGCGGGGGGGGGGGGGGACGGATGGACAATTCCCAAGCACCCCCACCGGCCTCAGCAGCATCACACGGGGACGGATCTACACTTCTCAGTCTTGGGGGCAACATTCATGCAGTGCCTACTCCTTGTGGAAGCTCTGCGTATCAGCCTCCCCCATCAGAGTACGGGTGGGGCGAGCCATGACCTCCCTCCCTAGAGTCCCCAGCAAGATACTCACCACCTCCCGGCCGCAGACTACACCCCTGCATACCAGACCTAAAATGCCAGCCCCATCGACCCCATGGAGTCACTCTCCACACCAGTGAGGATTTTAATGGGGCCTGTTTTTTTTTTTTTTTTTTTTAAAGATTTTTAAGTAATCTCTACTCCCCCAAATGGGGTTCAAACTCATGATCCCAAGATCAGCAATTGCAGGCTCTGTCGACTGAGCCAGCCAGGCGCCCCTCAAGTGAGAAAGATTTTAACGCGACCAGCAAAGCGACACCACACATATGGCGCGCCTATTCCCAGCTTCGCCGTACCTGCCATCCGCCCCCACCCCCTGGTCCCCAGCACCTGCGCTGCATTGCCAGTCATGGGGCTGAGGGGGACGAGGGAGCACCTGCTAAGTCCAGCAGTCCAAGTTTAAACCGAGGAACTGGAACCACATCACCTGCTTGGCCGAGGCCAGGGGAACATGTGAATTCTGGACGTTTCCTTTCATCTCTGATGACGCTCAAGGGACCACCACACCAAATGACCCAACCACAACCCTACCACAGCCAGATTCACTGAAGGACCATCACACCAATCGGTGATTCCTAGCAAGCAGCTGCAACCCGATCAGAAACTGCTTCTGATTTTTATTCCGTTGGCAAAAACTGAATCCTCTCACGAGAGGGCCAAGTAGCTGGAAATCATGTTCCCAAGACCAGACTGACACGGGTCCTCCCATGGTTTTCCAGTTTTCTCACACATTCCAGAGCCGTGCATACTGTGCACAAACTTGTGTGTCAGCACCAAACACCCAGCATTTTCTGATCAATCATTTTTACTTGGATTCAACGCATGTGTGATCAACACAGTGCTGAATGTCTGGTCTGCGACTATGGACTCTGTGGGTGGTTCTGTTCTTCTTCACTACATGCCTTCTATTGCTTTTGCAGACAAGAGCTCTCCACTGAAGAACTAGGGAACAGCCCTGTCTCTTCCAGTCTGCTGTGCGTACTGAGCAAGTCTGCCATCCCTGAACTTAACACTCCGTGCGCAGCGTCCGCCAGTGACCCTCCAGGTGCAGGATGCACAGTGCCGTGGGGCTCTCCTTCAAGCACCACGGCCTTCTCTGGGGGTGGAGGGAACGCCGTGCTATTTCACCACTGCTTCCAGTTTGGGAGTTCTTGGAGGTCTTGGTAAGTGGGACGCACACACCCCCTGGAACTTTCCTCCCAGAATGAGGGCAAAAATTAACACAACGATAAGTGGAGACACACAGCTCAGAGCTCACCTTGAGGGCCCTCTCAAGCCTACTATCTTTGTCCTTTTCTTTTTTAGATTTCTTCTTGGCCACTTCAACCATCCCATCCATCTCGTCGCCTTTCCTCTTTCTGAAAGAGACACGGGACGAAAAAGAGCCATCAGAACCCTGGAACCAGTGACTCAGGGGACGCAGGACCTTCCCATCTGCGCACCTCCTGTCTGCCAGGCCCCAAACGTACCGCATGTCCCTCTGCCCCTGGGAGCTCGCGGTCTGCCCAGGCAGGATTGGCGACAGGCCCCACATACTTTGCTGCCAAGGAGAGGCCCAGGGGTGGCCCCACGGCCTTGGAACAGCCTGCCCATGGCTCAGGCCCCATCTGACGTGAAAACCCCCATGTATCTCTTAGCACGAATGAAGCAGCTCGAAGGTTCTGGCAGGGACCGTGACAGGTAAGCCCATTGCCAACGGGCAGGGATTGTAGAAAGACGAACCACTCATGCCAGGGGCCCAGCCTTTTAAGCTAAACCGCAGGGCAGCTCCTAGGGCAGTTCTCCGGGGCGGGGCTGCACTGTCATCCCAACCCCACCCACAGGAGCGAGAGTCTCGGCACCGCTCACCAGTCACCCGGCGGAGGGAGGCAGGAAGGGTCATGGGCAGCACCCCCGCGCTGGAACAGGGCAGGGCAGTCACGGTGGTTAACTCAGATGCAGCTGTTACAGACCCGACTTCAAACCCTTGCATTTTCCCTCATCCGTGAAACAGAACGCTGCGCGCCCTCCAGGACCGTGAACTGTCCCCCGCCAAGCTTGCAGCCCGGTGCCCGCCACACCGTTACTACCCCGCCGGTGCCGGCTGTTACTACGGCCACACGGGAGCTGAGGGCTCCCTGCGCACGACCTTAATCCATGAGCCCGGTTTTCCAGTTTGCCCACCTACCCCGGAGCCGCACATGCTGTGCGCCAGCTTGTGTGTGATGAACCCAGACGGCGCCCAACAGCTCCGTGACGACAGGAAGGTCAGGGCCACCCCAATCCTAACGCCGCCCACAGCCAGGCATGGCCCTACCACACCTCCTCTGTGCCCATGACCCCCAGCGACTCCAGACTGGGGCCCAGCGCCCAGCAGAGGGCACAGGAAAGAACAAGAGCCCGTGGACTCCAGACTGGCTCCGACCGGGCTTCCCGTCCTGAACGCTGGCGCCACAGGAACCCCACGGCGTTCTGATGCTACACCAGGGGCTTCTCGTCCACGGCTCCCACCACCATCCTAACAGCAGCATCAGACCCACACACGGGATGCCGTGGGGACCGGAAAGCGAGTCACGCAGAAGTCCCAGAAAATGGGATGGTTGGCCAGGGAGGGAGAATACTCAGGGCAGGAGGGGATTGGCGGCGGGTTGGCTAGCTGGTCGTGCCTGTGGATCAGACGGGAGAGCGCTTATAGGAGCGTGTGCAGGGGAGGGGTGGAGCACGGCTGTCACCGTCCCTCCCTCCGCATGCCCAGCCTGCTGACGGTCAGCAGAGGGAGACACGGGAATAGCCTGGACTCTGCAGGGTCTCCCCGAAGCCCCACCCCGCCTCCCACGGTCCCCCACCTACCCTTCACTCTTGACCCCGGGGAGCTGCTTCTTCAGGGTTTCTTTATCCTCCGCGGCAAGCAGGCCGAAGCCCTTGAGCTGGCTGGCACTGTACTCGGGCCGGAAGCCCAGCTCCTCTCTGTTCTTCACAAAGCAGTTTGGGTGGTACCAGCGGTCGATCATGCCCAGCTGGGGCTTCTCTGGATCCAACATCTTCTTGGACAGGCGGATCTGGCCCTGCAGGAAGAACCACACGTGGTACCAAGAAGACAAGAAGGATGGCGACATCAGGGACCTGGGGGGACATGGGTCGGCCGGTGCCCCTGCCGGTGGGGCCTCAGGTCCACACCGAGGGCACTGGGAGGGCCGTGGAAGCTTCAGACCTCTTTCTGCCCCCAAGGACTGTGTGCTAGCCTAAGCCTCAGCACTCCGGTTTTAAATGGGGTCAACTCCAACTAGCCATCTACCCACCCACACGGGCACGTGAGGACACGCAACCTTTTCCCTGAGAATGTTCTGCTGGCCCGGAAGTCGGCCTTGGACCACCACCGAGGACGCCACCCTGCAGACCCCCACCCCACCCCAGGGGGCTTTTCTGCCATCCCCGCTGCTGCCCACATGCTACAAACCCCGAGCAGCCTTGTGCACCGCACCCAACGTTCCTCAGGAGTTCCGAGCACAGGATGCCGAACCACTAGCGCTGGGCTAGCCCCCCAAGCCCGGGTATCTCCTCTTCTCTAGACACCTGAGCGGCTCCAGGGGCTGCCCCCTCCCCCGGGCTCACCTTCTCTATCTTCTCCAAGCAGCCCTTGCACGTGCTTCTGTTGGACTTGGCGTACTCGGCCGCGAAGTCAGCCAGCGTCTTGTCCGTCTTGCCGCCGCCTCCATCCTGGCCTTTGCCTGAAGGATGGAGCACAGCAGCCCCAAGCTCAGCCTCAGGGCGGCTCCGGAGAGCCCAAATCCCCCGGACCCCCCAGACCCCTTCACTGGGACACCTCGTGTCTGGCTCTCCCGCGTCTGCCTCTAACCGCTGTGGCTAACACGGCTAACAGAGACAACCCTTCCTCGGACACGCTCTTGAAAGGGCACGGCGCCGGCGGCCGCCTGTCTCACCTTCCGGCTCCCTCCATCACTGCCCTGGCCCCCCCCCACTTCGGAAAGTGCTTCCGTAGCACTTATTGTGAAAGCCACGTCCTCCACTACATTCGAACTCCACCTTCTGATTTCCGTGATCCTTCTAGGCATCAAGTTACGTGCTGAAATTAAAGGGTGTATCTTCATACAGCAACAGACAGGAGGGCAAGTAAGAAGCACGCAGGGAGGCAGCATTTCTAAATCAGTGGGGGAAAGCTGCGGTCATTCAGCATGGAGCCCTGGGAACACACAGCCAAGCATTCAGGAACAAAGGAGTCTTTTCTTACATAAAAGTCAGTCCAAGACTGAATGTTTCTGTCTTAAGATCGGGAACAAGACAAGGCTATCTTCCCCCACCACACCTACGCAACGTTGTATCGGAGGCTCTACCAAGTGCCCCTTGGGCAAGAAACAGAGACCAGAGGTGTAAGCGTGGAAAAGGACAGGTACAGTCACCTCTACCTGTAGGGACAGGATTGCACCAGCAGAAATAGAGAAGAAAAACTACTACTGTTAAGTGAACTGAGTAAATTTGGATAATGCAAAGTCAACATATAAAATGTTCCTATATACGGGGCGCTTGGGTGGCTCAGTTGTTAAGCATCTGCCTTCGGCTCAGGTCATGATCCCGGGGTCCTGGGATCGAGCCCCGCGTTGGGCTCCCTGCTCCGCGGGAGGCCTGCTTCTCCCTCTCCCACTCCCCCTGCTTGTGTCCCCTCTCTCGCGGTCTCTCTGTCAAATAAATAAATAACATTAAAAAAAAAAAAGTTCCTATATATGAAAAATACACATTAGAAAAAGAAATTAAACTGTTTAGCCTTTAAACACATAAAACACTCAGAAACAGATTTACCAAGACACACAAATCCTCTACACAAAAGCTTTAGGATGGTGTAAAATTAACAAAGACCTAAATAAATGGAGATACACTTCATGTTTATGTATAGACTCAATTTGTTAACGTTATCAATAAGTCAACCCAGTTTGATCCACAGATTCCAAGTGATGCTAATCAAAATCCTAGCGAGCCTGTCTGGGCTGGAAATTAGTACGTTTACCACAAAATTTTTAAGGAACTGCAAAGGACCTAGAAAGCTCAATAGAATATTGAAAAAAGAACAAAGCTGAAGGATCCACACTACGTGATTTCATGATGTCCCACAAAGTTGTAGGAATTAAGATGGTGGGGTGCCCCCAGACAAACCAGCCAACGGGACCAGAGTCCAGAGACACCTGCAGTCAACTGGTCTTAACAAAGTCTTTACAAATGGTATGGGAACAATATGGTATCCACACAGAAATACCAAAAAACCCACCCCGTCCTCACACCTAACACAAACATTCATTTACGACAGATCAGAAACCAAACATGAACGCCAGAACCACAAAACTTCCAGAAGTAAACAAAGGAGGGTATGGTCACAATCTTAGAACAGGAAAGATTTCTCAGGATGCGGACGGCACTAACCAAAAAAGGAGAAAAAAAAATATCAACTACCGCTCTTCATAAAATGTCAGCAATTAAACAAAAGACAAACAAACCCTAGAATGAGAGAAAGTATTCACATTATTTACATGTAATAAAAGACTTGCACCTATTCTAAAAACTCTTAAAACTCAAGAAAAAGACGAAAGCAAATTAGGGTGCCTGGGTGGCTCCATCAGTAAAGCGTCCGACTTTGGCTCAGTTCATCTCAGGGTGGTGAGATCGAGCCCCACGTCAGATCTATGCTCAGTGGGGAGTCTGCTTGGGATTCTCTCTCCCTCTGCCCGTGCTCGCACACACGCACGCTCTCAAATAAATAAATCTTAAAAAAAACAAACCCCAAAAAGACCACTACAAATTAAAACCACAACGCGCTCTCACTACACACACATCTGTGGCCAATACTGAAGAGTGCCCGTGCCACATGCTGGCGAGGATGTGAAATGGTACGACTTGGGAAGGCAGTTTGGCAGTTTCCTTAAACAGCTGAATGGACACCTACGGACGCTCTGCGGCTCCATTCCTAGGTGTCCGCCCTGGAGAAACACGAGCGCTGTCACGCAGAGATGCGCACACAAGTGAACAGCAGCTGTATCCGTACCAGCGCGAAGCTGGCAACAGAAGGCCAGATCAATGGGGATCTACTGCAAGGATTACCCCTCAGCCGTCAAAAGCACAACGTGGTGACGCACGTGTCTTACGGGCGTTGTGCTGAGCAGAAGGAGGTTATGGGAGAAGTCCACGCTACTCCTTTGCTTCCGAAATCCTAAGTCACACAAAATCAATCCAAGGGGACAGAAATCAAAGCCTGGTCCCCTGGGTGGGGAGGTAACAGAGAGAGGGCACAAGGAACTTCCTGGGGGGAACGGAAAGCTCCCCAACTGCATGGGGTGTATGTTACACAACTGCCTGCGTTTGTCCAATATCATGGAACTGCATGTACATCACTTTAAAAATCCCAGATGAAGAACTGAAAAATAAGACCAGAACCAGAAACTGTAAACGAACAGACATGATTGCAGAACATTTAGTCCAGGATGAAGCTTTAATGTGGCAAAACATATAAACGTGCTTCAAAGAAACACGTCAAAGGGCGGCCTGGCTGATTGGTGGAGCACGCCAACTCTTGATCTCAGGGTTGTGAATTTGAGCCCCATGTCAGGGGTCGAGTTTACTCAAAACAAAACTTTGTATTAAAATAAAAAAGCCTATATATATTAAAAAGTCAAACTGGTAAATATATTTGCAGAACAGACGACAAAGAATTCATACCTTGTTTCATTATGAAAAACACAAAATGCCCTAAAGGACGAGGCAAGGACACCTACAAATATCAAATTAATAAAACCGACTACTAAACAGGACAAAGCCCTGGGATGGGGGGGATGGATAACCAAACTGTGGTGTACCCACGCTGTGGGCTGACGGCACGGACGACCCCGAGCGAGGCAAGCCAGTCCTGGGAGGACAAACCCTGCGTGACTCCCCTCACAGGAGGCTCCCGGGAGGCCCATTCAGACAGAAATCATAGTGGGGGAGGAGAAACGGGGGCTACTGTGAACCGGGCACGGCGTTCCAGCTGGGAAGATGAGAACATTCTGGAGGGGACGGAGTGCCAGTTGTAGTGTGGGTCATGCTGCCAAAGCCCACACCGGACCACGGCTCAGATGATGGATATCCCATTACGTGTGTTTAACCACACAGAGTGACTGAGCATTTAACAAAGTAACACTAAGAATCCCATTTCTACAGGAAAGAATAAATGCAGCACACACGTGAATCAGTATTTGAATAGAAAATTCCTAGGGAGACACCCCACAAGGTGTCACCTTGGAATTACAGGATCTGAGAAGATGTAAACTTGTGTGTCTATGTCTATTAAATTAGGCTCTTTGGATACAAAAATCCCTGGACAACTAGCAGGTATTATGTTAACTTTAAGACTTAAGATGTTTTCCCAAGTGAAACACAGTTATAGCAAACTTATTATGCTTTTTCATATTATAAAAGTATAAATTGTAACTAGATGGAACACATCCCTAAACAGACAACCCCCACCAACCTGAACACAAAAGGGAAAAGGACCACAGAACAAGAATTTGTTACATCTGCCCTCAGCGAAAACTGACACGCTCACTCTCTGGACCATTTCTTGGCAAATTTGCTGTTATTTTTATTCACGGCGTGAGCGGTGTCACTGACCTCTCAGCTTCCACAGACCTGCAGCCGCGGGACACAAACATGCTGAGTCAAGGACAGAGAGAACAGTGCAGCACAAGCACCAAGAGCTCTGTGGGGAAGGATGGCGGCCGTTCCCCTTAACAGCCCAGTCATGAGAACGGGGTCAGCTTAGAAGGTGGACAAACGAGAACGCAGTCTCAGATCTTCAACAAAGTGATGAAAAACGATTTAAAATGTAAAGGCATCTCAAAGAAGTTAGGTCTGTGGGTATCAATAAGATGACTCAAGTTCACATGGAGGCAAAAGACCCAGAACGGCCAACACCATATTGAAGGAGAAAAAGTCAGAGGACCGACACTATCTGACTTCAAGACTTAGCATCGAGATGGTCCTGTACTGCATGATGGACGAACTGATAAATAGACCAGAACAGACTCCAGACACACAGAATCAGTCATCTGACAAACGAGCAAACACAATATAACGGAGGAAAGACAGAATTTCCAGCAAGTGGTGAACTACTGGACATCCACACATGAAATGAATCTAGACAAAGACTTTATCTCCTTTACAAAATTCAACTTAAATGGAAAACGCCACGCTGTAAAGCTCCCAGAACATGACACAGGAGAAAAATCTAGCTGATCTAGATATGACAACTGATGACTTTTAGGTACACCAAAGACACAGCCCAGGAAACGAACTGGTAAGCTGGACTTCTTAAATTGGGAACTTCTGCTCTGTGCCAGACACTGTCGAGAGAACGAGAGAGAAGACAAGCCACAGACACGGAGAAGAGATTTGCAAAAGACAGAGGTGATAAAGGACTGCTATCCAAAATATACGAACAGCTCTAAAACTCAGCAATAAGACAATGAATGACAAATGGCAAAATATCCAGACTCCTCCCCCAAAGAAGAGATGCAGATGGCAATAACACACGAAAAGATGCTCCACATCATATGACATCAGGGGATTGCAAATCAACCCACCTCTACATGCCTCTCAGAACGGCCAAAATCCCGGTCACGGACACCACCAAGCGCTGGTGAGGGTGTGGTGGGAATGCAAACAGGTTTGCTGGTTTCTCCCAAAATGAAACATACTCCTCCCGGAACAATGAGCAATCATGCTCCTCAGAATCTACCCAAATGAGCTGAAAACCTACGTCCACACAAAAACCTACACGTGGATGTTTACAGCAGTTTTATTGGTAATTTCCCGAACTTGGAAGCAACCAAGATGTCCTTCCATAGGTGAGTGAAGGACTGTGGTCCTTCCAGACAATGGAATATCATTCAGCGCCACAAAGAACCGAGCCATCAAGCCATGAAGAGACATGGAGGAACCTGCAACGTGCATTCATTACTAAGTGAAGAAACCAATGTGAGGAGGCTACATATGACCCCGAGTACAGCTGACACTCAAACAAAGGGGGGTGTGTGGACCCCCTCGTGTGCTGAAAATCTGTGTATAACTTTTGATTCCCCCAAAACTTAACCACTAATAGCCTATCGTTCACCAGAAGCCCCACTGATAACCGACTGTCAACACATCCTGTTACACGTGTTGTGTGTATTAAATATCGTACTCTCCATAAAGTAGCTACGGAGAACAAAATGTTATAAAGAAAACCACTACGGAAAAGGAAACATTTACAGCACCGTACTGGACTTACTGAGGAAGATGCACAAAGAAGGGGGCCCACACAGTTCAAACCCGTGCTGTTCAAGGGTCGACTGTACATTGTCCAAACCCATAAAACGTAGAGCACCACGAGTGAACCCTGAAACTATGGACTTGGGGTGATGATGAGGGCCTCACTGTAACACATGCATCGCTCTACAGGGAGACAGGGAGAGGCCCTGCCTGTGTGGGGGCAGGAGGTAGACGGGAACTCTCTGCACTTTCTGCTTCATTTTGCTGCAGACCTACAACTGCTCTAAAAACAGTCTATTAAAAACAAAACTGCAACAGGCTTAAAAGCTACATTTCCAGGGCACCTGGCTGGCTCACTCAGAGCAGCAGCAACTCTTGATCTTGGGGTTGTGGGTTCGGGCCCCATGTTGGGTGTAGAGATTACTTAAAGATAAAATCTTTAAAAATAAAAAATAAAGGCTCCATCTCCAGCATCTTAAAAAACAATACACCCTGCCATAGGCAAGTCAATGAGGTGTTGCCGAAGTCACACACTGGCACCCCATTACCTACATGCGCTCCTGGGAAACACGGGGGGTGGGGCAGCCGAATGCTCTCTCAGAAAAGGCCCCTGGGGAAGCTGCCTGGTTGGGGCCGGAGGACCACACCTGTTGCCTCCCCGGTCTCTACACACCTGTGACACCTCCACTCTCCGCGGTCTTCTTGACTTTCTGCTGGTCGTCCCACCTGAGCTCAGAGAAGCCATCCACCTCTACGTCGGGGTGCCGGATGGAGTGGCCAACCTTCCAGAAGCAGGAGAAGTGGTACCAGTGCGGGACTTTTCCATCAAACATGGGCGACTGGAAGAGAACAGAGGGAGGTGAGGGAGCAGCCGTAAGCCCAACCCTCAGCAGGTGCGCACAAGACGCCCTTTTTCTCCTTCTCTGTAAAACGAGGACTGTGCCCGTGTCCCCCATGTCACGTGAGAAAAGCTGTGAGCCGACGAGAAGTGGCATCCCAGTCCAGATTTCTCAAGATCTTCTCCAACAGTCGTCTCCGAGGTCGAGTCTGTTCTCAGGACGCAGGACATGGATGGGGAAGAACATGGGGAACAGTGGTGCTTCTGAACAGAGTTCTGCCCCACGGGCCGCACATCTCAATGACACAACTTCCCTCCAGCGCCGTGGAATGCACACAGGACCCCTGCTCCATGACCCCATCCTGCTGTGCCTGCTTGGGAGGCCAGCGCTCACCCTCGTCAGGCCTGTGTAGCCCAGAAAGGGCTCTTTTAGTGCCTCTGCCGTTAGAAGGAGGAACAAGTCCCAGATAATGAGCAAAGCAGAGAAAATGTGTCAGGAAACTGTGTCAAGCCGGCAATAGCCGCACCAATGTGAGTGGAATGAATGAACTTCTCCGAGGGTGAACTGCCCAGGGAGCCGATGACAGCAGCCCCCAGGGCCTGGAGCTGGAAGCTCAGCGTGCGCCCTGAAGTCCGGCCGCAGGGGAAGGTGCTGCCCCTCTCACCGTGCACTTCCTCTGTCCTTTGATGCTTCACACTCGGGTTGTTCCTGACGCGAGAGCGTCAGGCTCCTCTTCTGGGGACACTGCCAGCTCTGGGCTCCCGGGCCCCGAGCACCGTCTGGCCTCAGTGGATGGTGATGATGACCCTTCACGAGCCATCACGAGTAACTCTCAACTGCCTCCGGGTAGGAACCAGCACCCCCATTTCACAGATGTCTGTGGCAAGTGACTCAGCCCTACTTGGACCCGACAGCAAAGTTCTGTCCACTCACTATGCTGCTTGGCAGGAAGAGCTACTTAAAAATACATAAATGGGTCTGACCAAAGCAGAGGAGGCTCCAAATATTTGCTTCTATAGGAAATAAAGCTAAATACCATGCAGAAGGAATAAACAGCATCAAACATAAACACCACATAGGAATTTTCAGATGGAGCTGTCGGACAGGGGACATGTTCTGGAAAAGCAGCGATGACTTCTCCCCCCCAGCCCCCGCTGGCTGTGAGTGGTTTCTTTCTCAGTGTAATACATGCACAGGGAAGGTTCATGCCGGGGCACGTCAAGGGCTCCCCCGCATCAAGCAGCCCGGTGTACGGCACACCAGCTGTTCCCTTGGCCCAGAATGCCCGACAGCCCTACTCAGCTCCCCAGAAGGCTCCTCCCAAGCCCCTCCCAGCTAAGAACAATCCATTTGGGCGATGATAGGGTCAATGCCTGTGTCCTGCACTGGGCTGGAAGCTCCCCGAAGGGCGCGATGCCCGTCTTGCTAGCATCGGGCAACACCTGCTCCTAGAAGGCACTCAGAGTGTGGACACCCCAAGTCTGGAGATAAGAAAGCGGAAGGGAAGGATAAGGGAATTCCTGCTGGGGAAAAGATGCTCTCTGAACCTAACAAAAGATGGTCCTCCCCACCCCCAATAAATGGCATTCCCAAATGGACTTGTGTTCTGGCTCCCAAACTTCCGAGGCAGGCGACACCTCTGGAAGCGTCCGCCATCTTACTGTACGTCCGCAGTGGCTTGCAGTTGGGTTCCTCCTGCCTTGGTGCCCCGTCTACCCCTCCTCCGCAGCGTTCGGGTCACACTCATGCACAGGACGACATGTGGCCCAGTGCCTGTGCCCCACACTAGACCCTGTGACTGTGGCATTGTTTCCTGGCTCTGGTGGGAACCTTGGTCTGGGTGCTGTGTCCCATCAGTGCAGTGTGGGGCGACCGAGAGGTGCAGCCCAAGGGTGTACTCACAGCACCAGCTTGGGGGACTGTAGGGGCTCCAGGTCACCCTTCAGAATAAGGACCCCTGACCAAAGCCAGGCTTTACCCTAGAACTTGGGAGTGACAATGATGTGGAAGGGAGGGAACTGGAACAAGGTCACAAGACTATGCTTCCACTTGGCAACTCTAAGTGGCAGAATCTCTTGTGTACTCAGCAAACACACTCCCACACCTACCAGGGACCTGGGTCCTCACTCAGCCAACTCTGTTTCCCTCTGCATCAAACCGGCCAGCACACGGCCCACCTACCCAGAGAGCACGGAATGACGGTTAACAGTGCGAAACCCTGCTGTTTGCCCCACAACAGCCCAACACAGAACGCCGGGCCCACCCCTCAAAAGGCTGCAAAGTTCGTACCCTGGAGGCTGCCCCAGGGCACACTGACCTAAAGTATCAGGTATCTGACACTCAGAACAATCCTCCCATACAAATGTAAAAGAAGGTATTTAAATCCAAATGGGAGAAGAATGGCCTCATTCTTTCTGGGCCTCCAATCTGCCTACAAGACCAGACTTTTAACAACTCCACCCCTAAATAGTTACAGAAAACCACCTACTTTTTTTTTTTCCCCCCGGAAGTGGATTTATTGAGTGAATTGGTTTTAATAGTAATTTCTTTCACTATCAAGAATGCCAGACAAGCCCTCCTCTGTATTCAGCATACTGGCTGTACGAAGGTTTTCTGCTGTCCTCCCGATAGGACAGGGTCCTCTCTGGCTGACTAGTGAAGCCTATGGATGTGCTTTTCTCTAATAAAATTTAAAAATGCATAATAGAATACATGGACTCACAAAAGAAACTAATTAGACTGAAGTAATTATCAAAACATTTAAGAATCTGGTGGGATACAATGAGCTTAAAGCATGAAATAAGATTTAGCGTCCACTCTAACAACTACAGTAACTTTGAATACTGATGAGCATAATGGATTATTTTGAGAAATCCTCAACAAATGTAAAGCAGTACGAAAATATCTGTAATTACCACTGGTGACAAAAATCATAGGTACTGCTTCTGCTTTACATTCATAACTGGAGGAAGTAATGAATTTTATTTTAAAATTAGTGACTACAGAAATGTAAATTTCTTCTCAACCCACCGACTGCCACCCCACAGATTTTAAGTTAAGCGCCCCTGCACTGAGGGAGATTCTCCTTTTTATTATTTTAAAAATATTAATTCCAAGATAGTTAACAGTGTTATAAAAAGGAACATCTGATCTTGTAGCCCATTCGTTCAGATTTAAGATCAGAGAGCCTTAGTGGTAGATCTGACTCTTTAGATGGTAGGCCTCGTCTGCTTCTCCAGCCTCAACTTCCTGCCACTTCTGTGCATAAGGACCCCTAATCAAGCTCCCACCCCAGGCACTCCACGCCTGGTACACAGGTATGTTTAACAGTTACTGTCCCTTTAACCAAGCTGGTGGCTCCAGGGGTGGGCAGGGGGGGCTCTCTTGGTGCTCCTAGTACCTAATGCAGTGCCTGACATGCTCGGTGTTCACAGAAGGATAGGTACAGTGCGGCAGGTACTGAGTCAGATAGACCACAGCCCCAGTCTCTAAGTGCACCTGGCACTTGGCACCCACTCCGCCCCACCAGGTAAGTACTGAAAACCCAGCGAGGACTATCTGGTCGTTCCTAAAACTCACTGCTGCCTCACTGCAGGGAAAGAAAATCAAGATGCCTAGACCACGAGCACTGAACTTAGTGAACAGAAGCTTCATGTTGGAGAAGAGTAGGACAGGGCAGGGGAGAGCCGAGATTTAACAGGCAGACAGGGGCAGACTGGGAGCTGGAGGATGCAGGAAGCCCTCCGCCCTGGCAAGGGCCCTCACACACCGCCCAGCCCCACACCCCCATCTGGGAAGCCTCAGGAACCCGTCGGGGCATCCCCGGTGTGTCCAGAAGCCCCGACGAGCACCCCCACTGAGCCTCTCTTACTCAAACCAGACAGCTCTAAATGCATCGGGAAGAAAACGCGCCTGTGAACCTGGAAGTTTGGGGAAAACATTATTTCAAACCACGAATTAGGCTAAGAGTGAATGCACTGTACAGAAACGACACCGACTGGTATAGTTCTGCATAATGGAAAAAAAACCGAGAGTAAGCGGATGTTGAAGCCATAAACGAAAATAAATTCAAAAAAACTCCTCACGCGCCAGTCGCCATCATCGATGCAGGACAAAAATCTTCCAGCACGAGGGAGATCAGAACCAGGCCAGCCTCAGAAGCCCACGCTCGCCTCTCCTCCCCCCCCCCCCCCCCCCCCCGGCGGACGGCGGGTAAGGAAGCAGCCCCCCGCCCAGCTGCAGCGCTCGGGGCCGCACTTCCCGGGCTCTGGCGAGCGGGCGGGTCCCGGCCTCGCGCAGGCTCCCGGGGGCGGCCCCTCCCCCCCACCGCGCACAAAGCGGCCGCGCGCACCTGCACCATGATGGCCATGCGCAGCGAGTCCTTGGGGATGCTCTCGCTGCATTTCTTGCAAGACGCGCGCCCGCTCTTGGCGTACTCCACCCGGTAGAGCTTGTCAGAGGACTCCGCCATCGTCCCCTCGCGCCGCCGCCCGCTCCGGGCGCCCCGCCCTGGACACGCGCCGCCGCCGCCGCCCGCTCCTCGTTCCCCGCAGGCACCCCAGCGCCCCGAGCCGCCGCCACCGCCGCCGACGCCGCCGAGCACACCGCGCTGCCCCGCCGCACTCCGGTCGACTGCTGACGCCGGGCCGCGGGCACGCCCCCCGCGCACGCACGTCCTCGGGGCGGGGCCGCCGCGCACACACGTCCTCGGGGCACGCCCTCCCGCGCACGCGTCCTCGGGGCACGCCTGCAGCGCGCGCCCTCTGCTGGCTGCGGGGGCGGCGTTCCCTGGGCGCCTGCAACTGCGCGAGCCCGGCGGGCGGTGGCAGCGTGCAGGGGCGGGGCGTGGAGGGCGCTCTGCGTCCTCGCCGCTGCGTCCCGGTGTGCTCCCACTCGGAATTCCGCCCCGCCCCCCTCTAGAGAGCGTGCACGCTGTGCCCCGGAGCGGGTGCCGGCCGCCGGGCCGCGCGCAACCGGGGTGCACGGACGCCGCTGGGGCTCGGCCAGCGGGCGTCCCTGCAGGTGTTTCCCTGCACCTGAGGATTAGGCTCCTGGGCACTTAAATTGCGGCGGTTAGAAGACCTGCTGCTAAACAACTGTCTTTAAAGAACTGGTTTCTGTTCTAAGCCTGTGCGTTTTAGTGTAGTCCTCTAAACCGCGGCAGAGAGCAGGTGTGTGTTGGCTCAGTCAGTTCAGGATCGGCTCTTGATTTCCCCCGGGTTGGGATCCTGGGCTCCGCGCTCCGCGGGGAGTCGGCTTGAGATGCTCTCTCCCTCTACCCCTCCCCCTGCTCGCTCTAAGATACATAAATACATCATCAACCAACCAACCAACCAACCAACCAACCAACCTACCAACCTACCTACCTACCTACCTACCTTACAGTGGCCAGGGCGCCTGGCTGGCTGAGTCAGTAGAACATGCGACTCTGGATCTCAGGGCCATGAGTTCAAGCCCCACCTTGGGCCCGCAGACTACTTTAAATAATTACAAAAATAAAACACTACAGTGGCGTGTGCTGTATCTGAGTATTGAGTTCTGCTGGAGCAGACAGAAATCAACAGGATCGATGAAACTCATGAAGCGTGTGCAGCATAAAGAAGAAAGCTAGTATCAAGAGAGGTGATGTTGAATAGGCAAGTAGGTTGTGAGACTCAGGCAAGAATCTTAAGTTAGGTGTGTTAGCGATGTTGAAGGTGAAGAGAATAAGGAGTATGTGATGGAAGAAATAAAATAATTTTACTTAGGGAGTAACCAAATCAAAAGACAGGATCATTCGACCTCTGGGTTCACTCATCGGGGCTAACATCATGGTCCCATTCTGGATCCCATATGCCCTGCCCAAGAATTGCAGATAAAACCCTTGTTTGCTCAACAGGCTAATTGGTGAGCTACAGCCGTGGCCAGGCACACTTGCGTGTGTCTCTGTGAGTGGGCTCCAGGTACTTGGAGTGGCCTTGAGCATCCTCAGCTCTGGTATTTGTATCCCACTGTTTGTCTGGCTGATGCAGTGGAGAGAGACAGAACATATGAACATACAAACATTGCATAACCCCAGATTTAGATGGTGTGGCCTTCTGCCTAGCCTCTACCTGGTCCTGTGTGTGTCATCCACCCCATGTTGTGTCTCTTTCTGCAGGAAGTTTAAATCAGGTTTTTCAAACTGATTCAATGAACCCTTGTAGTACGAGCATCTTAATTTGGTCTGTGAGGCTTTTTCTCTTTTGTGACTTCTGGGATACCTTGCCTGATGTGTCTCTGGGAGCTACCGATGCAGTAGAGGTCCACGGACTTCACTGGACCGACAGAGGGGTCCTGTGCACACACAAAGATTAGGAATTCCTTTCCCTAGAACCTGAAGGAGAGACAGCTGGATCCCACTGTCTACTCAGTATTTTTGCTTGGATGTCTTAAATGCTTCTCCAGGGATGTCCAAAACCTCCTCTAGTACTGCCCACTCAGCATGTGGTCCCTGGCTCTCCCATTGCTTAGGCCAAACACCTTGGTGTCAACTGGACTCTTCTCTTCTGTTCCACACCCAATCCAGCACCAAATCCTAACTTCTGATTCAAGTAGTTTCTTTTATTTTTGATGTTTGGCTACGCATGTGCCCACAGCCCTGTGACCCTGCCACATGCCACATCTCTCTACCTTCTCAACAGCAAAGGGGTGCCCACGGGACCCCTGAGCCCGCACCCTGATGTCTTGCACGGGGACAGGGCGTGAGAGACCAAGGCTCTGGATGAGCTCAAGGAGTTTACTGTGATTTTCCTTTGATAAAGGTAAACAAACAAAAATGATTACAATGACACACACATAAATAAAATGATGAGTGAGAATTTTTCTTCCTTTCCATCCCTCCCCATTCCCACATCCCAGAGGCCATCACTCGTCCCTGTGTATCGTTTGGGCTGTGTCCTGCGGGACTCTGTGCACACGTGCGTGCACGCACACACAGAGTTCAAGATCTTATTATGGACACACTGTACCCTAATTTGTTTGGAAGGATGAAATGTTATCTATGTGTATTTTATTCATACAGTTTTCATATTTTCCACATGATGTACAAACATGTCCTTTTTTTTTTTTTTTAAGTTTTTTTTTTTTTTTAAAGGTTTTATTTATTTGACAGAGAGAAAGACAGCCAGAGAGGGAACACAAGCAGGGGGAGTGGGAGAGGGAGAAGCAGGCTTCCCGCGGAGCAGGGAGCCTGATGCGGGGCTCAATCCCAGGACTCTGGGATCATGACCTGAGCTGAAGGCAGACGCTTAACGACTGAGCCACCCAGGCGCCCCAAACATGTCCTTTTTGTGGAGTTGTCAGACCTGCTCTGTCGGATACAGCGGCCACGAGAACAGGCACTACTGAGCACGGCGGAGCGATGGGTTTGAACGGAGATGTGCTGTTGAGTGTAAACGCACAGTGGATTTTGAAGACTTGGTAGGGAAAAAATGAAGGAAAAGATCTCATTAGTAATTGCTTTATATTGGTTACATGATGAAGTGATAATATTTTGGGACTATTCGGTCAAAGAGAATATATGATGAAATTAATTTTATGTTTCTCTTTACTCTTTAAATATGGCTAATGAAAAATTTAAATTATGTATGAACCTTGCATTATCTTTCCTTTGGGCAGAGGTGCTTGAGAGAAAACAAAAGTTTGCAGAGCAATAGAAGAAAGTTCTACCTCGTCCTCCACCCCCACGTCCCTCCCTGTGTTGTCACTTATTTTCATTGTTTTCAATGTGTATTTATTTTATTATTTTTTAAAGATTTATTTTTTTATTTTAGAGAGAGAGTACGCATGCACGTGCATGAGCAGGGAAGGGACAAAGGGAGAGGGAGAGAGAATCTCAAGCAGACTCCCCAATGAGCGCGGAGTGGAGCCCAATGCGAAGCTCGATCCCACAACCCTGAGATCATGACCTGAGCCGAAACCAAGAGTCTGACACTTAACCCACTGAGCCACCCAGCGCCCCTCCAATGTTTATTTAAAGCTATACACCTTATCCTGGGTTCTGCTTTGGCCATATTTTTCTGATTTGAGGTGTCTATTTTACTTTGTTTTTGAAAAAAGTTATTCTATTTCCATAAAATTTTAATTGCAAAATGAAATTGCTTGTAATTATACAAGTGATACATGACTATCTTTCGCTTATTAAAATAGAGACAGTGAGCTCTCGTTTTTCCTCTCCAGCCCTGATCCCTCTCCAATGTGCACTAGTTTGGATATTGACATTGCCACCTACCCAATTGAGGACAGAAATAGAAATGCTAACCTCCGAATAACAGAAATCCCAGAAAGAGAACCATGTTCATAACAACCTGCATAGGGAGAGAGAAGATCACTCAGAGGAACCAGAATCCATTTGCCATCAGATTTTCCCAATGGCAGACTCGTGTAGTATTGATCAGAGAGAAAATTCAGAGGGAGATGTACCTTTTATAGGGGAAGAAGAAGACCCGAGACTCACTAGCAAATCAGCACATTCAGGTGAAACCTTAGAGGGTGGTCAGGCCTTAAAGGGAGAAAGAAGGAAAACAGGGAGAAAACCCGCAAGGCTTCAGAATGCGTGACCCCAAACAAAGGAGCCAAGAGCACAGTGGGAGAGAGTTGAGGCATCAGTGGAAACCACACACACGAGGTGCCTGGGTGGCTCAGTGGGTGAAGCATCTGCCTTCGGCTCAGGTCATGATCCCAGGGTCCTGGGATTGAGCCCCTGTATCAGCTCCCTGCTAGGAGGGCAGTCTGCTCCTCCCTCTGCCTGCCACTTCCCCTGCTTGTACTCTTTCGCTCTCTCTGGCAAATGAATGAATAAAAAGAAAGAAAGAAAGAAAGGAAGGAAGGAAGAAAGAGAAAGGAAGAAAAAGAAAGGAAGGAAGAAAAAGAAAGAAAGAAAAAGGAAGGAAGGAAGGAAGAAAGAAAGAAAAAGAAAGAAAGGAAGGAAGGAAGGAAGGAAGGAAGGAAGGAAGGAAGGAAGGAAGAAAGGAACCACACACTTCCGCCTCCGCTGGCCTGGCAGGGGAACCCCTCCCCTGGCAATCCTGCTGTAGTTAGAAAACCCACATGCTAACGAGGCGAGCCCGGGTCTCAGGGATTTTAGGTAATATATACTCATACTGTACGTCCCCCCCATAATTTACTGGGCTTTTAAAAAAAATTAGATTGTTTCCTTTTTTGTTGTTGTTCTTAAAAAATAATGCTGATTTACCCTTGAACATTTGTCTCTGGATAGCTGTGCTATTGTTTCTACGTGGCAGATTCCTAGAAGTGGATGGCCGATGAGGTATGTGCATTTAAAACTTTTATAGAATCTGACAAATTGCCCTTTGAAGACGTGGTGCCAGTTTTTACTGCCCCCCAGCAGCACTGAGACTATCAATATTCACACTGGTCAGAGTGCAGGAGATGTACAACCCTTTTCCATTTTATTTTCATTTTATTTTATTTTTTATTTATTTATTTATTTTTTAAAATATTATTTATTTATTTATTTGACAGAGAGAGACACAGCGAGAGAGGGAACACAAGCAGGGGGAGTGGGAGAGGGAGAAGCAGGCTTCCTGCTGAGCAGGGAGGCCGATGCGGGGCTCGATCCCAGGACCCTGAGATCATGACCTGAGCCGAAAGCAGACGCTTAACGACTGAGCCACCCAGGCACCCCTATTTTATTTTTTAAAGATTTATTTATTTTAGAGAGAGACAGCATGAGCAGGAGGGCTAGAGGGAGAGGGAGAGAGAGAATCTCAAGGAGATTCCCCGGTGAGCGTGGAACCAGACACTGGGCTCCATCTCGCGACCCTGAGATCATGACCCTCAAATCATGACCTGAGCCAAAACCAAGAGTCAGATGCTTAACCAACTGTGCCACCCAGGCACCACTCGTATTGTCCGTTTTTAACATTATTTTTACTGATATAGTTTTTGATTGCCGATGAGATTGAATATCTTTTTATATTCCATTGGCTATTTCAATTGTTCCTCTGTGAAGTTCCTGCAGTACCATTAAAAAACATTCCCCACGTTGTTTACACTTCGTAGCTTTTTTTAATGACATAAACATGTCTTACTTTATTTCCCTGTTTGCTCCTAACTCCCAGATGCTCTTTCCCATTATGTGACATTGCCTGGTGTGTTAACGAGGAGAGGAGACAGCTCTTGCCTGAGGAAGGGAGAAAGAGGTGCTTGGGGAGGCTGGGTGGGCAGGTGAAGCGGGTCTTCACCTGGGAGAACCAGAGGCTGCTGGGCTCTTGATTGCGGCTCAGGTCAGGATTTCAGGGTCCTGGGATCGAGCCCCGCTCGGGGCTCCCTGCTCAGCCCGGAGTCTGCTCCTCCCCCTGATCACTCTCTCTGTCTCTCAAGTGAATACAGAAATCTTTTTCTTTTTTTTTAAGATTTTATTTATTTATTTGACAGAGAGAGACACAGCGAGAGAGGGAACACAAGCAGGGGGAGTGGGAGAGGGAGAAGCAGGCTTCCCGCGGAGCAGGGAGCCCGATGCGGGGCTTGATCCCAGGACCCCAAGATCATGACCTGAGCCGAAGGCAGACGCTCAACTGACTGAGCCACCCAGGCGCCCCAGAAATCTTTAAAAAATAAAAAAATTTGGGACGCCTGGGTGGCTCAGATATTAAACATCTGCATTCAGCTCAGGTCATGATCTCAGGGTCCTGGAATTGAATCCCGCTCAGGACTCCCTACTCAGCGCAGTCTGCTTCTCCCTCTCCCTCTGCTCCTCCCCCTGCTCTCTCTCTCTCTCTCTCTCTCTCAAGTGAATACAGAAATCTTTAAAAAATAAAAAAAAATTTAAAACCCCACAATAGAAACAGCCTTGTTGCTTTTCCTCTTGATTATATAATAATACACGCAGCGTGTAAAAACAAAACCAAGCCACATGACTTCGATGATGGGGAAGAAGGTAGGACTGCACAATGCCACTGCTGAGGGTCTGGGGGCCGCTGTGCAGGTGGCATCCGGGGGCAGAGCTCCGCAGTCTGGCTCTCATTCCCGGCTGCGACCCCGATGCTGGGGCAGTGTCCGGCCCAGACGTGGCTGCGTGCAGGACAGCAGGCTCCCCCTCGCTCGGGGGGCTGCCTTCTTAGCCTCATGCAAGATGGAGACGTACGGTTTGAGCTGAAGGAGCACCTTGGGCACAGAGGCCTCAGGGCCCCGGGCGGTGGGGGTAGGGGCGGGGGACAGGAACGGCCAGCAGAGTCTGGTGGTTTAGTTCAAAACACAGGCCAGAAGCTGTGCTGGAAACGGCACCCCTCCACAGTGGTCTGAGTGCTGGCGTCCTAGGGGCCTTGTTGCCCATGGACCTCAGATACAACCGTTCCCAGAGAAGGTGGGCGTGGAGGGTGGGAAGGACCAGATGGCCACACCCGGATGGGCTCAGCGCAAGGGCCAGTGTCTGTGGCATGGACAGAGGGTCTCCAGGGCCAAAGTCCACAAGCTGTGAAGCCACTCCAGGGTCACTGGGCACGGCGCCTCCTCTGTGCTCTGGCCCCATCTGCCCAAGGTGGGCAGTGATCCGGCCTTCCCTGCTGACTCCCGATCCACAGGTTGCAGGGGCAGAGCAGAGGTGCTGGGGGGCGGGCAGCACCGGAGGGGCCACACCCACAGCCCGCCCCGGGAGCACCACTGCTGGGCACCAGGCTGTGATGAGAGAGAGACAGGGACGGCCAGGCCAGCGTGCTCCCTGTGGCCAAGATGGTCCCAGCCGGTGCCCGCCAAGTCCTCCGGTGTGCCCGCCTCTTCCCTTCCGTTCCCAAGGTCATTTGCGTGCAGGGAAAATGGCACCCCAGTGAGCACTGAGGACGGCTCTGAAGGAGTGGCCCCTTTTCGGGGGCAGGGTGTGAGCAGAAGGGAGGGACGCAGGAAGGCACAGAACCCTGGTTTGGTTCCCTGTTGTCTGGGTGTCCCAGAGGTTCCCCAATAAATGGCACCCCTCTTCTCTACCTGGGCTTTAGAAATGCAGAGAAATAAAACAAGAGGAGGGACAAATATTCCCTTTCTTACAGCTGGGGGCCAGTGGCCCTGCTAACGCTGAACTGCAGGAGAAAGCAGACTTTGGAGGTGTGTCTGGACCTACCCTGGGGGCGAGGGGGACAGAGGTACCTCCATGTCCTCGGGAGGGAGGGGAGAAAGGCCAGGTCTGGGCTTAGAAGTCGTTCCCGTGGGCAGTGAGGGAGAATCCTTCCTCTTACAGGGATGATGGTGGGTTTGGGGGTGCTCGTGGGATCCTCTTATACTTACAACCCCACCCTCCATCTTTTTTTAAAAAATATTTTATTTATTTTTATTCATTTGACAGAGAGCACACAAGCAGGGGGAGGAGCAGAGGGAGAGGGAAAAGCAGGCTCCCCACTGAGCAGGGAGCCCAACTCCGGGCTCGATCCCAGGACCCCAGGATCATGACCTGAGCCGAAGGCAGACGCTTCACCGACTGAACCGCCCAGGCACCCCGTGTGTGTGATACAGTGAAATCTTCCCCAAAGCCCAGCATAGTAGACCCTGTGGGTGCCCCCCATTCCCTTGTGTCCCTCACTTGGTGCATGACCCCCTACCCCGCCCAGCAGAGGGGATCTGCTCCTTGCTGGAGGTTCCCCCACTCTGTTCCTGTCCCACAGCTTCGGCACTGCCTTGCCCACCTGAGGGGCAGCTCTGTCCCCTCGACCCCCAGCAGCCCGTAACCAGTGCTGGTTGATGATGCACAAACACCCCAGCTCCCTGGCCCGGGGGATGGGATCATTGTGGAACTCCCGGGGTGTCCCATCAGGACTCAGCGTCAGCTGCCCTCGGAAGTGACAGCATGTTTGGTGACTGTCCTGCCCCGTGTCACTGCGTCTCCACTTCCCTCCTGCTCCACAGCTGACATCACCCACCTCCTTCCACCAGCTCTGCTTCCGGGGAGCACAAACCAAGGCGCTCTGGATGGAGGGACTCTTGCCCTTCTCACTCTGTCCTTGGGACGGGCCTGGGGGCATTGGGTCATGTCCTCATCCTGCGAGTGGCCATCACTGACGGATACAAAGAGCTGACTCTTTACGGGGTGGGTGGCCATTCATCCGGCTTTACCTGGACTGTCCAATTCACACCTGCCGTCCTGGTGTCCACCTGGCTTAGCATGTCTCCAGGAGGAAAGTGGCCTGGCTTGGAGGATCCGTCCTACGGTCACGCCATGTATAGGACAGTTGTGGTTGGGCAGGGGAGTGGGGTTTCATAGGTTAGAGGCCTTTGGAGTCCTCTAGAATAAGCTGTTCATTACTGATGAGGCAGCTGAGGCCCAGGACACGAGATGAGCTGCTCCTGGCCGGGCACTTGGCAGCAGAGCTGGCCCAGGAAGCCAGGGGACCCTCCACGTGGCACCACCCTAACCCCCCCCCCCCCCCCCCCCCCGGTCTACCAGCAAGCGACTGCTTTGAAGTCATCTGTGCCCCGTTGATCTTCCTGGGGGTTCAAGAGCATCCTTTCTTTTAAAACCTGGCTATGTTCTCTGGGAAGCCTCTCTAGAGCTTGGGGAGTTCCTTCCTGAGCCTGGAAATAAGTTGCCCCACTGTCCACTAGATGGTGACCCACACCACACACATCCTCTGCTCGCACAGAAACAGAACCCACAAGATCTAGTCCTTCCCAGTGGTGTCTTGTCTCGTTTGTTGGTCTCACGCCCTAGAAGGGGTTTGGGAACTGGCAGGAGGGCAGTCCCTCCGGTGGCCGGGTTGCAAGAAGGGAGATGGAGAAGTTCGGGGGCTATCCTGGTAGGAGGGGAGGGTGGCCTGAGCCAGGGCTGTGGGCACTGGGGACAGAGAGCGGTGCACAGGTGGAGGAAAGACAGGCCCCCATGGCTGAGAGGACATGCCACGGTCTGAATTCACTAGTTCCCTTTACAAGTTGTAAGCTCCAGGGGGGCAGAGCTGCTGGCTTCTCCGGGGGGTACGCCTCGTGCTGCACAGAGTGCATATTCCATGTAGGCTTTTCGGGTAATGGGAAATAAAACAACCAACATTTATTGAGTGCTTACGTGAGCCCTTCTAAGTACTTGACATGTATTAATTTCCTGTATTTCCCCCAAAATGCACATCTTGGGTGCCTGCCCAGATCAAAATCTCTGGGACAGATGGGCCTGAGTCGGTGTGTGTTGAAAATCCTCTAGAGCCCCTGCCCGGCTGGGAGAAGCTGCGGAGGCCCGGCAGGCTCGTCCTGGGAGGGGACGTGGGCCGCTGGCTGGCAGAGCTGCCGTTCAGGGTCCCTCGGGGGGCCGTGGGCTATGTTTCTCTCTTCCACTCTGAGCTGCTCATCACTTTGCGCTTCCTTCGGCTTTCTCCCTCTCTTCTGTCCAGGACACCTCCAAGCCCTCTCACTCTCTCTCCCTGTCCCTTGTCCTTCCTGTGAATTGTGCACAGCACGTGTCTCTCCCCACCAGGGCCTGGAGCACCCCTGAGTCCGGACAGCAGCTGGTGCGGGGGGCCTGGGCCCACAGAGGCCGAAGCATGCGGCTGTGGGAAACGCTCTAGCTTTCTGCTCCGTCCGCAGCAACCATGAGAACCCTATGCCAACAACCATTCCCCTGGTACCTGCTGTGCACCAGGCGCTGTGCCAGTTACCAGGGTGAGGAAGGCCCCTCCTGGTACCCCATTGCTTCACCTCGGCCCCAGATGCGGCCCTGCCGGTTGGTGGAGACAGGTGCAGTGTGCGGTGCTCACCGGCCAACGTGTGTGGTGTTCACAGAGGCCGTGAGAGTCTCAGAAAGCATCCAAGGAACCTTGCTGCCCCTTAAAACTTGGCTCATAGCCTCCCAGGAAGCCTCAAGCCCCCTTGGGCAGAGCCTGGGCGGATTTAAGAGCCCAGCGCCCCTGTGGCTTACCGTTCTGCAGGAAGAGCCCTGATGCCCAGGGTCCCTCTGCTCCGGGAGCAGCTTCGGGCTGGGGCCATGGCTTGTCTTTCCGCTGCGGAAACCAGGCCTGGCGCACGGTGGGTGCTACGTATTTGCTTGTTGAATGAATCGGAGGAGTCTTTGCAAACAGTGAGGATTTAGAGGGTGAGGATGATGGGGGTGCAGGGAGGGGGAGTCTCATTAGGAAGAGAGGAAGCAAAGGGAAGAGGCCTTCCCTCCTCCCCTCTCCCATTACTCTCCGGGGCATCTGAGCAGCAGGGACCCCCTCTGTCTCCAGAAACACTGAGCTTTGCAGGGCCACCTCCTCTTTTAGAGCTGGGGACACTTCCCCAGGCCCTACACCTTGTCCTCTGGTTCTCTGGACATTTGCACGGCCTTACAGGGGAGGCGTGTGGCGGGCCTGACACCCCTTTGCCCAGCCCCCCCCCCCCCCCCCCCCCCCCCCCCCCCCCC
>NW_022589781.1:188126-278635 GCF_004348235.1 Phoca vitulina | reverse complement strand
CCCCCCCCCCCCCCCCCCCCCCCCCCCCCCCCCCCGCCAGCAGTCACAGCTGAGCCTGTTGCTCTCTCCTCTGGGTGAATTTCGGAATCACCAGGGAAGCTTTTCAAACATACTGATGCTTTATTTAATTGGCCTGCAGTGGGGCTGGGGGGGCGTCACGGTGATCCTGGCGATCGCCAGCCTGAGAGGTCCCAGCTGGCCCTGCGTGCGGGGGAGGCGGCCCTCCCTCCCGCAGTCCTGTCCCCCGCCCCTTGCTTCCCTGCAGCACATCCCAGAGCCCTCTGCACTGCTGCGCTGAGGTCTCCTGCCAAATAAATGAAAGCGTTCAATCATTCAGCCAAGAGCCGCGCAGAGAGACAGACAGACTCTCAGCCCCTGGAAAGAAAGACTGTGTGGGGGGTGGGACGGGGCAAGTGAGTGTGGCAGGGGGGCAGAGAGACAGAGGGAGAGAGCAGGTGCCTGGGCGGGCAGCACAGTGACTGAGGAAGGCCCCTCCCTCGCTAGAGCCCCCTCTTCGGAAGGCTGGGCCAGCAGAGCTGCCGGGGGAGTGGAGGCCACAGGCAGGCAGGCCTCTCAGTGCGGAAGTGTTTGCAGCCCCCCAAGAGTGGAGTGTTTGAATGCCACTTCCCGTGGTGGCTCTTCAGGGCCGGCGCCAGAAACTTCCTTCCTGAGGACCAAGGATCTGGCCTCCCTGTCCTGAGGGCACAGGCTACGGGGACTCCAACAGGCAGGGGCTCCTGGGGGCTCTCCTCACTCTTTCATTCACGCACTGCTGAGTGACACCCCCACAGCGGCCCTGGCTTTGGGCAGAGGACAGTGATGTGATGGGGAGGGCTCGGCTCCTCAGCAGGGGCTCCATGCTGCTGTGTGGGCCCTTGTGGAGTCTGAGGCTCAGGGCAGAGGTGTGGGCCCTGTGGGGCACAGGGACCGCAGGAGGGGGGCGGCGGCATGTGTGCTCTCCCTAGGACCTGTCTTTATTTATATATTAATTTATTATTATTATCATTTTTAATGATTTTATTTGACAGAGAGAGAGTGTGTGAGCACACAAGCAGGGGGGAGGAGGAGAAGGAGAGGGAGAAGCAGGCTCCCCAAGGAGCTGGGAGCCCGACGTGGGGCTGGATCCCAGGACCCCGGGATCATGGCCTGAGCTGAAGGCAGACACTTAATTAACCGACTGAACCCCCCAGTGCCCCGTTCAGAGGTTTAGATGCCAAAGTTTGGATCGGCTAATTGTTACACTGAGTCACAACTCCGATTGAACCACATTTAAGAAGCTTTTGTTTTTTTTACGTAAGTGAAAGTGAAAAATATCAATCCACAGATGAATGAGGAAGCGGGCTGTTCATGTCCTCTGCACCGCACATCCTGGAACCGTGCCGGGATGTGGCGTCTGGAGGGGGCCGTCGAGGTCGTTCCCCATTTGGGTCCCTGGACCCCCTGGGGCAGGGCCGGTCCTGTGTCCCTGGGATGGGCTGGCAGGGCACAGTGTCTCTCAGGAGAGGGAGCAGAGCTGCGGGAACACAGCGGGAACACAGCGTGGGGTGAGGCCCCGAGGCCCTGGGGCTGGGCAGAGTCTATCCCTCACCCAGAGGCTATCATCAATTTTCAATTAGCCGGCAACTGCCGGCTCCAGACTCCAGCACCGTAATGAAGACACTGTCCCCTCTGGAGACGGCACGGAACAGGCATGCGAGTCAGATTAGGTTATCCCTGTCAAGGGACAGCCAGGCTTTGCTTTGGAGCTGTTGGCTTACTTCTGGCAGGGCTGGGCATTTCTCTGGGCTCGGAGGGTGAACTCTACCCATCATCTTCCTCTGGGCCGGGGTGCTGGGATCTGAGATTTTTACCCCAGGAGGTGAGCCTCATGGCTCTAGGTCTTCCTTCTGGAGGGACCCAGAGCTGTGGGGGTTTCTGTCATCTTGGGCTTGCAGCAGGGGGGATCGCGGGGGTCGCAGAACCCAGGAGGGCCCCAGGTGGGGATGGGGGCTGCGTCCACCGTGGACGTGGATGGGAATGGCCGGCCCTCCAGAGTGATGGAGGTGGCCCAGTCTCCGGGATGGGAAGTCTGCCTGAAGGCAGAACCAAGCAAGAACAGGAAGAGGGACCGGAAGCCCCTTGTCTCTTGTTAGAAGGCGGGATGGTGGTGACCTGAGCCAGTGCAGTTGCTGAGGAGTCCGTGAGGAGCAGCCCATACTCCCTTCTTCTGAGGCAAAGCCCCAGGGGAGCATCAGCTTTCCTGATTGCTTTGCCCTCGTCTATCAGAGCCAAGCAGGTTTTCATAAAACTCAAGGAGACAGCTGCTGAGAAGAATTAAGTTAATGGCCAATCCAGTGGTTCTCTGGGGAGCCTCCAGGCCTGTTCTTGCTGCCTCCCTCCCCTCCGGCTGCTCAGAGGGGTCTCCTAGCCCTCCAGGGTCATCACACGCCAGGGAGCAGGGCCAGCCCTGTGCCTTTTGCCTGGATCCACCAGGGGTGCTGACATGCTGGGCACCTGTTGGAGGGAGCAGGCATGGGCTCGATGTGACCCTCGGCACCCAGGTCACCCCCATGGCCGGCACAGACCCTCCCCCTTGCCGGGTGTGTCCAGTACTGGACCAGGAGACTCGGGAAGAAGGCAGAAGGGAATAACGCCTCTCTGGCTTCTCTGCTGTGGGCGGGCAGGGGCTCGACTCCCCCCGGCCCGGCTTCCCGACCCCCAGAGAGTTATGGCTCCCTGACTTCGGTGAAAAAGAAGGAAGCCAACATCTATGGAACACACCTTTTCCCTCATGTGCCATGGGATCTTTACGGTGTGTCCTGGTGCCTCGGACACGGGCGTGTGGGTGGCACTCAGCATGCGGGGCGTCAATGCATGAATGGTGACTCTTTGGGGTGGATACTGCATTCTCTCCAGTTTACAGGTGGCCTGGGGGTTTCAGGAGGCCAATGTGCTGGAGGTCTAACAGCAGTGACGAGATTTGAGTACCCTTTGGGACCCCACCTCTGCCTTCCACCATCCCGTGAGTCTGAAGTCATGGTCCACAGCCACCTGCCACAGCCACTTGCTGGGACACGGAAGTTGCTGGGGGACCGTCTCCTGGTGTCCAAGGGGAACGGGGGCTGGGGGCCCCGTGGGAGATTTGCCATGTGGATTTTCTCTAGTTTTGCTCTGCGTGGACGAGGGAGGGAGAGAGGGCAAAAAAGCAGTATTCACTAAATTCTCTAATTCAACAGAATCCATTAGGATACTTCCAATTGCTCAAAACAAAACCTCCGCTCAAAATGACCGAGACAATATGATTATTTTCTGTAACAGGAAAGTCCGAAGCTAACCAGGCCCTGGGGCCAGCGGATCCCGGGGCTCTTGGCGTGACACGCAGGTGGGGCCACTGGGCCTGCTTCAGACCCTTCATCTGGGCGGGAATGGGGATCGAGGAGTCAGCTGTGATGTCCCCAGTCATTAAGGCACACAGGCACCCCTGCTTCGGGACCTCCCTGGAAACATTCTAGAACATGCTATCCTTCCTACACTGCCACGGACCACTGCCCAGTGTGGGCAGCGTGAGGGGTCCGGCACGTCAGCCATATCACTGGTGGCAGCCCGGGCGGCGGCTGCAAGGGTTTGTGGGGGCGATGGTGGGCGCGTGGCCCCAGCCGCAGCACCGCGAGCTCCCCCACGATGCTGGGTCGTCGGCCAGCGGGCCGTGCTGAGAGCAGGACGGGGAGGAGCAGTCGGGCACGGCACAGCCAGGACTTGCTCACTGGCACAGCCGACACATGCCCGGGGAGCTGCGGAAGGCGCGGGTCTCCACAGGCGGCTGGCGTCCGAGCAGAGCAGATGGGTTTGGGGCGAGCAGGCAGAGCTTGGCTCTTCTTGCCAAGGTCATCCACTGGCCCCTGACGCTGGGCGCAGGTGTGATGCCTGGGAGGGGGGCTGACAGAGCCCAGCACGCCCCCCTCTCTCCCAGCGCTGGCCCCTCCCCGAGGGAGCGCTTATCACAGTCTGGACGCACAGCCAGGGGAGGGCTTGACCAAACCCTCTCTTGGCACGTGCCAGTGGTCACGTGGTGTTAACACTGGCTGGGGCACCTGGGGGGCTCTGTCTTCCGTGAAGCGTCTGCTTTGGGCTCAGCTCGGGTTGCAATCCCCTTGTCCCAGGATCAAGCCCCGAGTTGGGCTCCCTGCTCAGCGGGGAGTCTATTTCTCCCTCTGCCCCTCACCCTGCTTGTGCTTTCTCTCTTTCTCTCTGTCAAATAAATAAATAAAATCTTTAAAACAAAACAAAACAACACTGTTCCTGAGTGGTGCCACGAGACCCGGAGAGTTTTCCCGCCCCTCCCCTCCCTTCCCCTCCCCCTTCCCTCCACTCCCCATATGCTTCCGTTTCTTTTTAGTAATTACTAAGAAGTAGAATTTCCGAGTAATACAAAACGTGTATGTTTAAGTTGATAAGAAACTAGCCAACTGCTTTCCAAATTAGTTGTACTGTGTTACACTTCCAAGGAGAATTCCAATAGCTTCCCATACTCATCTACACTTTGTGCGGTCTTTAAAATTGTAGCCGTTCTAGTGGGTCGAGTGGTATCTAATCAGAGTCAGTCTGCATTTCCCTGATGATTAAGGATGTCAAGCATCCTTCCGTGTGCATATTGGCCGTTTGTAACCTTTTCTGAAATGTCTTTTCAAAGCCCTGTTCCATTTTTTTTCTGCCCCGTTTTTATGGACTTATTTGTCTTAAGGTTGAGTTATGAGAGTTCTTTATGTATTTCTCAGTGAGGATGTATTTTGCATTTTCTTTGTTACTGCAAGAGGTGGAGCGGCTCTTCACCTGCTTAAGGGCCAATAGTATTTCCTTTTCTGCAAACATTACAATCCTTAGCCCACCCTTCTACTAAGTTGTGAATCTTTGTTTTGCTGTTTTCCAGGAGGTCTTTATACATTAGGCAGATTAACCCCTTGTCTGAGATAAGAATGTAATTACTTCCCCGAGTTCGTGGTCTGCCTTTGCCTAAGTCTACGGTGTTCTTGTTTTTTATGTATTTGAATTAGCCAATCTTTCTTCTACGGCTCTAGGATGTTGAGTCCTAGTGAGAGAGGGCCTTTCTCACCCCAAGATTACAAAGGAAGTCCACCAGGCTTTCTCCTCCCGTGTCTTAGCCAGGTTACCTAGCGAATAGCAGGAGGCAAAGCTAGATGTTGCTCGGAAGATGCAGGCCCCCCCCCAGGCAGTAGGAGAGGGTGTGAGAGGAAGCGAGGCAGGAAGGCACAGGCAAGATAGCATGGTATCCGGGGCACCTGGGGGGCTCAGTCAAGCGTCTGACTCTTGATTTCGGCTCAAGTCATGATCTTGGGCGGGGGAGCGGGGGGGCGTGAGATCGAGCCCCAAGTTGGGCTTTGTGCTCAGCGGGGAGTCTAATGGAGATTCTTTCTCTCCCTCTCCCTCTGCCCCTCCCCCACCAAATTAATAAAAATAAATCTTAAAACAAAGAAGTTAGCATGTTGTCCAGCAGGCCACAGTCCCACAAGAGATAGAGCAGGTTGCCTCCCAACGGGGGCTTTCGCCACCATGCCGGAGAGAAGGCCCCGGGGAGGGGGGGGAGGGGGCGGGGAGGGAGAGGCCTAATCCACTGGCTCCTTCTTGTTGTCCTGTCTCGTTGGTCCGGGGCCAGGGAGGTGCCTGAACCGGGCCCAGAATGTGTCCTCTTCTGGGTCCTTCTGTTCCCGTCCGCCTCCTTTGATTTAAACTCTTACGCAGTCAGTCTGTTTGGACTTTCTCTTGGCCCGTGCTGCTGTGCCGGTGTGAGGCCTGATGCTGACTGCACGTGCTTTGCAGACGACCACTGAGTTTTCCCAGCTCCCTTCACCCAGTGGTTCATCTTCTCTCCCGTCCATTTCAGGGTCTCTTGTGTTGTTTACAAAATCCCCATATTTGACAGCCCAGTGCAAAATGTCTGTTCCATCCTCAGTCTGGTCAAGTTGTTGTAATTATTGAAGTTTTCCGGTATGTCTCAATATCCGGTATGTTTCCATAGCCATGTCTCCTCACCACTCTCCTTTTCAGCACCTTCCTAGTCAGCCTGGTTAATATGTTCTTTTTCTTTTCTTTCTTTTTTAAGCAGGCCCCACGCCCAGCGTGGAGCTCAACACCGGGCTTTATCTCACGACCCCAACATCATGACCTGAGCCGAAATCAAGAGTCGGACGCTCAACGGACTGAGCCACCCAGGTGCCCCTCGACAGCTTTTTAGGATAATGTAACTCTCGCTTTCCCCTCCCCTCCCTCCTGCTACCCCAGACAGAGCAGTGGACCCCCAGCCCAGGCCTGGAGGCCCCCCACCCCACAGGCTTTCTGAATCAGCCATGTGGTGAGCTGCTTGTGGGCTGGAGTGACGGACCGACCCCAAAGGCCATGCTGTCCTATGGAAAGCTCTCCAACTCTCCCTAGCATGAGTCTTATTATCTCACCTTTCCTCCTTTTCTTTTCCTCTTGGGTTTGTGTAGCTGGAACGGACAGGGGCGAGACCACCTGCCTCCGGGGTCCCAGACAGACCAGGGCCGGCCACTCCCCGCCGACAAAACCAAAGGCAGAGAGTGGAGTGATGGTGAAACAGGAAGGCAGTCTATATCAGGGAGGCCGACACCGGGGAGACAGTCGACTAGCCTCTGAAAGGTGGTCTCCAAAGTGCTGAAAATACTTCTAGGTTTACGTACGGAAAATGTGGGACAAAGGTCGGTGGGTCCTTGCAGGTGGGCAGTGAAGGTCGGGTCCATCACTATCTTGAGGTCAGTCAGGAGGCTCAGGGCAGCTCCTATTGCTTGAAGGGGTAGTTTCAGTTCCCATTGGGGATGCTTTGCCCGAGGTGCGTTTGCCTGAGTTAAGAGATAAGCAGGAGAGAAGACCATAATCAGTTAGAAAGTAGAGGCCAAGGTCAAAATGGAGGTGGTGGACGTCCTCTTTTGTTGAGAGAGGCTTTGTGAATGGGAGGAAATGAAGGTTATGAGCTAATTAGGGATTTGGTCGCCAGGGTCCTTGTTCTATATGCATTGGTTCAGAGTCTAATGAAATAGCTCTGTGAAACGAGAGGAGCTTATTAGGCTCTGCCCTAGGATACCAAACAAACACACCTGCCTCCCCAAATATTCCTCAAATGAGGGAATGTTTCAGCTAGGCTGCCTAGGGCTGCAAGTAATGAAAAACAGAGCTCCACTCGCTTGAACAATGAAGACAGCTCCCGTCCTGCATGCTCATGTCCCGGGGTGGTGGTGGTGGTGGTGGTGATATCTGGGTGGACACCACGCCCAGAGCCTCTGGCCCTGTTCCCTCTCACTCGGCCCTCCCCTGGGCTGCCTTCAAGTTCAGGCTGGTGCAAGATGGGAGCCCCAATCCAGCCTCATGGTCAAACAGGAGAACATTCCACAGGAAGAAAGTGAGGCTAACCTCCCAGAAGCTCTCTACCTCATTGGCTTAAATTAGGTCACAGTCCCTTTCTGGAACCAACCACTTGGCGGGAGACCGGAATACCCTGAGATTAATCAGATCTACTCCTAATGCCAGTGGTAGTGTGTCCTCGTGGGAAGCATGTGGGTGGCATGGGGTCAGCACGACACCTGAGCTACACTGGCATTCTGTTGGGTGTGGGGGATGAGTGTGGGGTAGGCGATCAGCAATGCCCACTAGAGAGGGGTTCGGGCCCTTCTTATTCTTGGTTTCCCTCTTCTGAGTTGTGTTGAAGCTGGCCTTGGATGATGACAACAGCCGGACGCACAGGGAAGGAGGCACAGAAGGGAGGCTTTACATGACTCTGTCTGTTGGAGCCGTGCTGTGACCGACTGAGCACCACAGGCATGGTCGTCTGGTTCTTCCAGCTTGAAGGAAGCCCCGTGACCATCCCACGCCATGCGTTTCACTTCATACTTACCCGATGGCTTTCTTAAGTCAATGTCTCAAGTAGATTTTCTTACGAAGAAGACAATGCTCAGCGTGGACAATGTAAGATTCTGACTTTCTTGTCAGTTAAATCTTAAATGCCATATTTCTCATTCTAAATTAATTAATAGTCCTTCTGGTTCCTCAAAGCATTCCTTTGGAATTTTGGTGAAATCCGTTGGCCAAGGCCCCACGAGCCCTGGAAAAGTGGGGACGTCTGGACCTCCGGACCTGAATGACTAAACCGCACGTTAAATACCTGGGTGAGTGCTGGGGCGCCTGGGGGGCTCAGTCGGTCCAGTGTCTGACTCTTGATTTCGGCTCAGTTCGTGATCTCGGGGTCATGGGATTGAGCCCCATGTCAGGCTCTGTGCTCACCATGGAGTCTGCCTGCCCCTCTCCTTCTGCTACCCACCCCCAACCCCCACTCTCTCTATCTCTAGGATAAATAAATAAGATCTTAAAAATAAAAATAAAATACCTAGGTAAGTGTAAATGTGGACTATTACCCTGATTGAGCTTGTGAACTGTCGGTATTGGGTTCTGGGTGATCATAACAGAGTGACCACAAGCTGGGTGGACCCATCCTAACAGGGATTTCCTGCTCTCAAGCTGACTACACAGACCTGGGTGGTCAAGGGGGCAACCGAGAAGGTAGTAATACTGTCCGGGAAGGATTTGGACATTTTCTAGGTACACGTTTCAAAAGAGTGGGGCCGGAGCTGTGGTGACTCTTTAATCCCGCAGGGGTTAATTCAGCTGACTTACGAGGGCAACCGCGGGGGCACAAAAGGCTTTGCTGTTGTGCATCACTTTAATTAGAAAGGCAACGAGCTCTTAGTAACCACGGCCTGTGTGAGCACCGTGAGGAGACGGGAGCGCCACAGCACGGATACACAGTGATCAGAACTCGGTTTGCCAGAAAAACCGAGCTGCCTTGTAAAAAGAAATCCCGTTTGCGTGCATAACAGGGTTGCTGTGGCTTTCGGTGCGGCTGGATCCAGGCGCTCAGCTGAGGTGCTCAGGGTCTCCCTTTCCATCGGCCTGGCTCACCCTGCTCGTGTCATTTCTGCTGTGGCTGCCGGCTGCCCTGCTTGGCAGGTCCCCATGAAGGCGGATCTCTCCCAGTGTTTATAAATTAATCTCAGGGAAGCCTAGTTAGGGCCTGTGTCCCTTTCTCCACCAGTCGCTGTGGCCGGGTGACAAGGAACACTGCCTGGTCCATTCTGGGCCAGCGGCGCCCATGGGGCTCTGATGGAGGACGCGCTTTGCCAATACCGACCAAAGGGCTTGGCGCCCCTGTGCAGCAGTTTGCAGGGGGTGCCAGGCTGGGGATGCGGGAAGCCAGGCAGACGAGATCCTTCTCTCCAGATGTTTACAAGCTCTGTCTTGGGCTGGGGGGAGACCTGACTAGGGTCTGCTTTCATTCCCCGCTCACTTGCTTGCTCGCTCGCTAAGGGGCTTGTTGGGAAGGGCAGCTTAAGAAGAACTAAGAGGGGCACCCGGGTAGCTCAGTCGGTGAAGCGTCTGCCTTCGGCACGGGTCACGATCCCAGGGTCCTGTGATTGAGCCCCGCGTTGGGCTCCCTGCTCAGCGGGGAATCTGCTTCTCCCTCTGCCCCTCCCCGCTGCTTGTGCGTGCTCTCTCTCTCTCTCTCTCTCCCTCTTGCTCTCTATCTCAAAGAAATAAAATCTTAAAAAAAAAAAAGAACTAAGAGAAACAAGACTGCTCTTAGATTTCTAGTTCTGTTCTAAGGGAGACAAGCACATTTGCATAGAGTGCATGAGTCAGTACCAGCCCGTGAGGGCTGCCTGCATCCTGATGAGAGCCACCTCATCCCGTCTGCATGAATATATTTGGGTGCCTAATTTGCATGCCTGCAAGACCCACAACCAGACGGCGGGGTGACAGGGCCAGCACATACAGCTACGGGATCTAGGATCGGTGTAACTGCGTTCGCTGTTTTGCATGTAATCCACGGTCTCTGGTGAGCATCTTCCTCTGGGACCCAGTCCCCAGGCTGGCCTCTGCACCTGCTGTGGGGCGGGGAGAATCTCGGTTTTACAAGGTGACTAAGACCAGACTTCACAGAAGTGCGTTTTAAATAAAAAGAGTTAGTTTAGACGACTTTATACTGGATACTTTTTGTTATATTGAACCAGTCCTGTGACAAATATAAGTGCTTTGACAAGGCTGCCTCCGTTGGTCCCACTAGTGACATCAAAGCTGGTGACTAAGGAGGGTTCCTGTGGGTTGACCTGCACCAGCCCCACCCCTGACTCAGCTGGGCCGCACCTGACTCCCACGCTGGCGACGTCCGTGACCAGCACTCCCAGGAGAACAAAGGCCCACGCAGGGGGGTCAGGGAGTTCATCCCCGGCATTGTGGGTGCCTGTGCCCCTTCTCAGGAGGCTCCCTTCCCAGGAGGCACAAAGATCAGGATCTCCCCCAGATCTTGCTGGGGGCTGAGGGCAAAGCGCCCGCACAACCGCTAACTCCAGCCATTTCTCTTTCTCTTTGAAGGTGCTCAGCCGGGCTGGTGGCATCTAGGAGACCTGTCCCGTTTGTCCTCCAGGCAGCCTTCGAGGAGGGTGGAGGGGCTGTCGTGGCAGAGTGGAGGCACCCAGGTGGGGACTGGGCCGTGCCCACCATCAGTGTGCCTTACCGCCCAAGCCCAGGGAGGGAGGAAGCCCATCTGCAGCAGGATCTGGGCCCCTGAAGGCAGCTTTGGAAAAGCAGAAAGCAGCCTCCCAGCCTCAGCCCTGCCCTGCTCTGGGCCCAGGGCCCGGGCGGTGTCTGCTGAGCCCATCAGCAGTGCTTGGAGGCGCTGGACCCCGTGAGCTCGCACCTGCTTACGAGGGCGGGCCGACCGCCCAGCGAGGGAGATGCACTCCCCTCGGCTCTGCAGACCTCTTCTGCTTCCAGCACCATTGGGCTTCAAGGAGAGGAGAACACACTTCAGGACTTGTGGGTTGTCTGTTTTGAGTTCTGCCCTGTTCGCTTTCAGGCCTGCAGAGCGTGTTACTTCATGAAAGCAACACTCACCACGACGCCCGCAGCTAGCCTGTGCGAGGCGCCTCTTCTTTTGAGCAGCCTCAAGTCGATCATGTCCTGTGAACAGTCCTGGTCATCCTCTCTGAAGCCTGTCCAGGGGCCTGGGACCCTGGGGGTGGGGCCGGGCAGGGGCTCGGGCGTCATGTGACCAGGGGACAACCTTCCCTCAAACTCCCTCAACCCCAGCCCGGCGGCCGCTTAACGAGTCAAGATGCATCTTTCTTGTCCTGCCCTGAGAGGCTTCAGGGTGAGGTTTGTGTGGTTTCTCCCCTACGTTCTTTTAGATGATGGATCTAGTCTGGGGCCGGGTGCCTATTCACACGCACGGCTGGTGTGCAGTGGCCGCGGGGACCGTGTCAGTGACCATTGGAATTCGTGCTCCAGAATCACAGAGGAGGCTGTTAGGCACACAGGGACAAAAGTATGCTTTTCCTGGGCTAGAAGGAAGGGCAAGATGCGAGGGTGCGTAGGGAAGAAACAGACGTGACTCCCAGAGCCCGTGCAGAAATGTGCCAGGCACATGCAAATCAGGTGAAAATGCACTTGACCCTGGGGGAAAGCCCTCGCTGAGATGAGGTGCTTCTCCGGAGTGCAGCCTGCCCGGGAGCAAAGAGGGGAGGTGAGCCTGAGTCTGCCCAGGGGGCTGCAGCCGTCTGCGACCGATCAGTGGGTCAGGCAACACGGGGCACTCAGCTGGGCTGTTTTCCCAGAAAATTTCATTGCTGGATCAGCAAGGGCACTGTCCCGGTTCTGTTCCTGTTCTGCATGGGACAGAGCAGCTCCCCAGGACCTGACCCGAGGTTCGGTTCACCAGCAGCGGTCCCAGGGGGGATATACGGCTCCGGTGTCCAGCTTGTCTGGCGGGGCTGCCTGGCGCCAAGAGCACTCACTGAGGAGTCCAGCGCACTGCTTCCCAGTGGAGCCGCTGGTCCGTCCTCACTGCGGGGCGTGGAGAGCACGCGTCATCCCTCTCTCTCCCGGCCAGCACCTTTAAGGGACAGGGACTAAAAGTGCCCCCCTGCCCACCTCCCTTTCCCTCAGCCCTCAGAGCTTTGGGGAAAGCATCAGATACTTGCCATTCCTGGACAAGCAGTTAATTACATTTCCTTTGTCAAGTAAGTTCATGTCCGTGAGGCACTTTCAAGTAACAATACAGACGGCAATAACAGCTTGTGCTTACAGAAGACGTTTGCTTTCAGGGCGCTTCTGCTCCTGTTATCTCGTGATTCCCGTAACTAACTGAGGAAGAGCACTTAAGGGGGGCGGGGACGGGCGGCCCTGGAGCTGTATGCGGCCCCAGGTGCTCTGCGGGTGCTGGTGGTGCATTCCCATCCTGTCGCCTGGCCCCCCGACGCTGGGCATAGGAACCAGACTGTCAGATGAGGAAAATGAGATTCAGGGAGATTAAAGCACTTGCCTTAACATGGGTGCTTCTTAAAATTTTTTGCAAAGAGGCAGATATAAACTAATCAGTACTAATACAGGCCATTTGCTCACGGCGACCCTGCAGTGTCCTCTTCCCCGGGGTCTGACCAGGACGGAGCTGGGTCACATCTGGAGAAGCGCTCACGAGAACGAGGAGTGAATGATGGAAGAGTCATTGCACCCAGTACTCCGGACTCTTGGAGGGCATTGTGGAGGTGAAGTTCCCGGGTGTACCTCCCGTGGCTCTTTCCCGCCTCCCTGGCCCCTCCTCGGCACCTGCAGCACCCCATGCTCACCGCCCCCCAAGCCCCACGGTCCCCTCCCCTCTCCTTCGTATTCTTCTTATCTCTGAGGCTTTTCCCCTGAAAACTTGTTGAAAGAGTTCTTCCAGGCCTAGGCAGAGTTCCGCCCCGTGTCACCCTGCGCGTGCGTCAGAAAGGAACCTCTACGCCAAACCTACAAGCAGCTCCACACCATTGCCCCGGTGGACAGCAAGCCAGCAGGGGGCAGCCAGGCACCAGCCACCCACTGCCTTGCTTTGGCGCAATCCCCGCACTGCAGCAGGCAGGCGTCTCTTGGCCTCCTGACCGCTCTCCGTCCTTTCTGCCCCAGAGGGTCTCGCACTCAACACTCCCCCGTTTTCCCTGCGGTTTCACCAAATATGTACCCTACACAGTACGTTCTTTGGTCTTGTATTTGAATGCCTTCCTAAATGAACTATAGCATCCGTCTTCTGTGACTTGCCTTTTGGTTATTTTTTAAAATTTAAATTCAATTAATTAATATTTAGTGTGTTATTAGATTCAGAGGTAGAGGTCAGTGATTCTTCAGTCTTACATAACACCCAGTGCTCGTCACATCACGTGCCCTCCTTAACGCCCATCACCCAGTTACCCCATCCCCGGGTGCCCGGCTGCTGGTGTTTACCTGTCCTGTTTGACTTATCACCTCGGGCATCCCCCACAGCCCCTGATTTTGCATGTAAAGCCTAGGAGCTAATTGCAATGTGAAGTGTTAAAAGGGCAGAACAAAGATAAGGTATTGGTATATAAAGTACCAGTGGAGTCTCTGACTTAAAGTTCATGTTAAAAACAAAACAAGAGTTAAGGTACAGAGAGACCCGAGAGCAGTCGTTTGCATTACAAGAATGTCTTCACAAGTAAAGTCAACAGAAGTGGCTTAAAAAGTAATCTCTAGGGGCGCCTGCATGGCTCAGTCAGTGAAGCATCTGCCTTCGGGGCAGGTCATGATCCCAGGGGCGATCGAGTCCTGCATGGGAGCCTGCTTCTCCTTCTCCCTCTGCCTGCCGCTTTGCCTACTTGTGCTCTCTCTCTCAAATAAATAAATAAATAAAATCTTCAAAAAAACCATTTTCTGAACTTAGGATGATTAAGGCCAAGTCTGGTCAGGTCAGTAGATGTGTGCGCGTGCGTGTGCATGTATGCGTGTGTGTGTGTGTGTGGTGCGGTGGGGTTCCTGCCCAGGCTGTCGCTTCCTATGTCAGAGATTCAGCCATCCGCACCTGGGGCCAAGCCATCCCCGCTGCGAGCCCGGCTTAACTGTAAAATGGACATAATATAATTACGGTGCAGGGCTGTTGGGAAGCTACGTGTGTGGTGGTCTGAATAATGGCCCCCAAAATGTCAGACCATAATCCTTCAAACTTGTCAGTTTTACTCTGCTTGGAAAAAGGACCTTTGCAAACGGGATTAAGGTAAATGTCTTGGGATGGGGAGATGACCTGGAGCTCCTCGGCTGGGCCCTAAATGCAATCCCATGTGTCCTGGTCAGGGGGAGGCAGTGGGAGACCTGAGCACGTGCAGGGGGCAGGCCAGCATGGAGAGGGAGGAGGAGCCTCGAGGACGGGCAGGACGGGGAGGACGTGGCTACCAGTGAGGACTTCTGTTCCAGAGCCTCTGGAGGGAGCGTGGTCTGGCCCACACTCTGTTTGCTCCAGGGATACTGACTTGATTGTCTGGCCTCCAGAACTGGGACAGAACACAGTTCTGATGTGTTAAGCCACCAGGTTGGTGTAGTTTGCTCCAGCAGCCCTCAGCAACAGACAGAGATGTGCATCAAATAGCACAGCGTCTGGACCCAGACCACGTTTAGGCCCCCAGCAGATGTCGGTTTGAATGATCACCCCATCCGCCTGCTCTGCGACCTCGGGTGAATTATTTCATCTCAGTTGCAGCTAGTTTTTTCACCTGGAAAATGGGAACAGCAGCACCTGTCTCATAGGATGGTCGAGGGGACGAGATGAGAGAACAGGAAGTGTTGGCACAGGGCAGACTTTTCCCGCCAGGCACTGTTGGCATTGGGGCTGGATCATTCCTTCTCATCAGCGGTGGAGCTGTGCTGTGCATTGTAGGGCGTTTGGGAGCACCCCTGGCCTGTACGTCCTCGATACCGTAATACCCCCCACCACAGTGGCGGTGGTCAGTCACCCCTGGTTGAGAACCACTGGAACAGAGTCCGGCTCATCGAGAGCGCTCAGAAGACACTAAGTATTGTTATGAATGAACGGGTTGTTTAGGGAGGAAGTAGAACATGGTGCTTAAGAGAATGGGTTCTCCACCTGGGTGGCTCCGTCGGCAAAACGTCTGCCTTCGGCTCAGGTCATGATCCCGGGGTCCTGGGATCGAGCCCTGCATCACGCTCCCTGCTCAGAGGGGAGCCTGCTTCTCCCTCTCCCGCTGCACCTCCCCCCTGCCTGCGCTCTATCAAATAAATAAATAAAATCTTAAAAAAAAAAAAGAAACGCAAAATAAATTCTGGATTTGGTTACTAAAAGAAGGGGGGATGGACGTTAGGTTCACAGATCTTATCAGCAGCAGTTGGATGATATTTCCAAGGAGAATCAAGAGCCCACTGCTAAATCTGGTGATTTTAGAGAAGAATCCTGAAGTCCAAAGCTGCAAGTCAAGGAGGTATGTCTAGGCAATCATTTGGAAGAGGGAGAAGGAGGAAGAGCAAGGAAGCATTCCAGCTGCCAAAATACTTCTCCAACTCACGTTCAGACTCAATTTCCCCGTTTAGCCTCAAACCATGACTTAATTACTATCCCATCCATGACCTTTCTCCAACACTACCATAACACCAGTCATAATTTTAACACTAACCCCAATCTTTTTTGTTTAAGATTTTTATTTATTTCTCAGAGAGAGAGAGAGAGTGAGAGCACAAGCAGGGGGAGCAGCAGAGGGAGAGGCAGGCTTCCCGCGGAGCAGGGACCCCGATGCGGGGCTAGATCCCAGGACCCTGGGATCATGACCTGAGCAGAAGGCAGATGCTTAACTGACTGAGCCACCCAGGCGTCCCAACAATAATCCCAATCTTAACTGTAAATCCCGTAAAACCCCGATCCTAACCTTAACCCTAACCCTAATCTGGCCCTAGCTTCAACCCGACCCTGACACTAAGCCTCCTCTGAGTCCTGACCTTACCCCAACATTGACCCTAACCCCCGCTTCAACCACAAACCATCCTCACCCAAATTCTTGCCCTTCCTCTAATCTTAGCCCTAATCCCAACCTAAGAGAACCTAATCTCAACCCTGACTTTAACCCTAAACCCAACCACAACTCCAGCCTCATAACAGGTCCTCCAGAGAAACAGAACCGACTGGATATGTGTATATGAAAGTGTATTTTGAGGAATCGGCTCATGCGGTTATCGAGGCTGGCTAGTCCAAAAGCCCCGGGGCAGGCCGGTCCAGAGATCCAGCGGGAGCCGACGCTGCAGGTCCGGTCAGAAGGCCGCCTGCTGCAGAATTCCCTCTTGCTCAGGGGAGGTCAGTCTTTTGTTCTCTTCAGGCCTTCAACTGATTGGACGAGGCCCATCCACACGATGGAGGACCATTTGTTTTACTCAACGTCACTGATTTAAATGTTAATGTCATCCAAAAACATTCACAGAAACTTTCCGCAGGATGTTTGCCCACATAGCTGGGCACTGTGGCCCAGCCGGGATGACATAAGATTAACCATTATCAACCTCAAGGTAAATTGCAACCCTAATCCTAATCTCCTCCAAAAAAAGAACCCATTCTCTCCCCCAAGCTGCCTTTATCTCTGCAGATGGGCTGCTTGACAGGACGCAAGGAGCCCGTGAGGTTGGTGGTGTGAGTGTGGATACCACGGGCCTCATGCAGCCCCTCAGCCTGGCTTGGTACAGAGGGGTTACCGGCCAGTGGGGGAAGTGGGCGGCAGGACCGAAGCAGGAGTGGAATCCGCTCAGACCCCAGCCCACCAGGTCGTGCGAACACTGGTGGTTCCTGCTCTACGAGGAGAAAGTTCACAATACAATCTCACTGATTTGGCCTTCACGTCGAGTGTAAGTACGATTGCAGTGAATTATGCTGATTTCTAGTTCCCTGGCTTGTGTTTAGTGGCTTTGGAATTCATCTTCTAAATGTATGTAAATTATCCGCTCTGCTCCCAAATCCAGCGACTTGTGTAAGAGGACCGTGCGTGGTGTTTTCCTTGACGACTGTGATTTCTGGAGGAGGACTTTGTACCAGCTCCTGCCGGCACCGGCTCCCTGGCAGGCGCCCCACAGAAGATCAAATGGGAACGAAAGAGCTTTAGTGAAATTCACAGGAACGGGGAATACTTCTCAGAGAGCGGAGGAAAAGCAACAGACCGTTGAGATGCTGGATGGTTTAGCAGGTGCTTTGGATACTCCTGGAGAGCTGGGGTTGGCCCCGCAAGGGAGCGAGCGGGAGGGCCAGGGTTACCAGGCTTGGGGGTGGGGGACCTGGGGAGGGCCGGCGAGAGCAAGGCACACATCCCTTGTCACTCATTCTCTGCCTCAGTGTGACCACATCGGCAAGGCTGTCCCTGTTGCTCTATGGGAGAGAGCAACGCTCCTGGGAGAGTCCAGGCCCCACGGGAAACGGGGTGCATTGCACAGGAATCTTGAGGGGTGCTAATGAAGAGCCCGAGAAGGGAAAGGACCTGACTAGGGATAGTGAGGCCCCCAGGGACAGCGTCCCTGAGAAGCCATTCCCAAGCCTGGGCCCCAGGAGGTAGGAGGAGGAAATGGTAGATCAGCATCTGGTTAGAGTCCAGTGGTCTGGGGGCACGGTTGCCTAGAGCTGCAGTCCTGGCAGGCGGGAGGAAGCTGGAAGACGTTTCTAGACCCCCCTCTCCTCCCACCCCTGGTGTGTTGGAACTGGCTCCCATTGGCTCAGGAGGGCAGGTCGCCTGCATGTCTCCAACCCCGATGTCAAGTTGATCGTCTGAAATCTCTCCAGGTGCAGTATTTACTCCATGAAAGTGGGCAAAAGCTACAAATCTGGCGAGCTGGCTGATAAATATTTACCAGAACGCCATGGCTCCCCTTCCCCCCACCTCATCTCTGCTTTCTGCCTAATCCAACAGGAAGTCAGAGGCCAAGGGAGCTTTCATCCCCTTAACCTGCTGTTTTAAGGATCACATCACCACCTGCCCTATTGCAAAGTTCAGCGTTTCCCATCTATCCCTCTCACCAGAGCGGAAGCCTCCCGCGAGAAAGAAGGGGCTTCATTCTCTTCTCCTCACATGTGCCTGGCACTTGGACGGCTACAGCCAACGCTCACCGGCTTTCGCCGAATGAAGGAGCACCAGGCAGGACTTCAGTGGCGTAGCAGGAGCTGCGAGCCCCGGGTCACGCAGGGGAGGTGTCCCACACCGTGGGCACCCAGAGAGACGCGTCCTGCAGACGGCTGCAAGCAGGTTGGAGCTGTAGAGACAGCCCGCTTCTGCTGTCGCCAGGCTGCTGGAGATCAAGGCGAAGACCTAGGAGGGGATGCTGCCCACGACAGCCTTGCGGAATTCCCGCACTCAGACAGAGGAGGAGAAGTGAGAAGCGAGGGAGCGTGCCCAGGAGGCCAGGGCGGGTGAACAGCACTGGGAGGTGAGGTGTGGAATTTAAGGGAGGGGCATTTCAGGGAGAAGATGAGTGACTCCCGCGAGAGCTGCCAGGAAGAACACGCTCGCCCAGGGTTAGTGCCGAATGTGCTCGAAGGGAAGCTTGAGGAATGGCCCCTACGCTGTCCAAGGGGGCGACGGCTTGGGACCCACACGAGTGGGTTCAGCAGCCGGATTCCAGGGAGCTGAGGAGTGGATGGACCACCTTGGAAATGAAGTAAAATGCTACCGCACGGGGAAACTTGAAAGCAGGTGAAGTGAGAGAACCAGTCACGTTAGACCGTCTACTGCCCGACTCCACTGATACGAGGTGCCTAGAACAGGGGGTGCGTGGGGACAGAAAGTGGATTCGTGGTTGCTGGATGCTGAGGGGGTTGAGAGGCATGGGCAGTGACTGCTGCAGGATGCAGGGCTCCTTGGGGGGTGACGAGAACGTCGTAACACGGGCTGTGGTTGCACGGCTCTGTGAACATATAAAAGCCTTCCGATTGCACACCTTCCACGGGTCAACTGTACATTTATTAGGAAATCCTTTTCCTTACAAGTACATACCCTGTGTTTCTTCTACTCTGAGGCACCCTCGATTGCTGGAAGCATCATTATTTTATGTGCCACAAGGAAATATAGCGCCTCCACATGAATTATGGCACAGGGCTATTTTGTTCTTAGCAGCTGTGAGATGCATCCCAATCTCAGAGAGATTAAATTTTAAAACTGTGTGTCTTAGAATCAATGAGACAAGATACATGGCATACATATGTGGTTGTGGAGGAGGCAGGTGGGGGTGGATCCAGGCAGAGAAGTCTAATAGAATGAGCCCGGGTACTGCCCACAGCACAGTTGAGCCCTTTATGCACCCCTCCCCCTGCTGTGACCTCATCTTCCTTTATGCACCCCTCCCCCGCTGTGACATCATCTTCCTTTACGCACCCTTCCTCTCCCCTGCATTGACATCATTTTCCTTTATGCACCCCTCCCTTCCCCCTGCTGTGACGTCATCTTGGTTTTTTTTTTTAACATGGTACAAACCATCTTTTGCTGGTAAAATAAATGTCAGTGTCTATTTTGAGGATGAACAATTCATGACATAAAATTTACCGTTAGACCATTTTTAAATGTACACTTTGGCGGCATGAAGCACATTCATGCTGTCGTGCAACCATCACCCCAATCCATCTCCAGAACTTTCTCCTCACCCCGAACGGAAGCCAGAGAAGCTGAAATAAATCATAACTCCTCTTTCCTCCCTTCCTCAACTCCAGGTAACCACCCTTCTCCTCTCTGTCTCTATGAATTTATCCACTCTGGGTGCCTCATGCGAGTGGAATCAGATAGTATTTGTCCTTCTGTGACCGCCTTTTTTCCCACTGAACGTGATGTCCTCAAGGTTCATCCGTGTTGTAGCAGGTGTCAGATTTCATTCCTTTTTATTTTTTAATTTTTTTTTAAGATTTTATTTATTTATTTGACAGAGAGAGACACAGAGAGAGAGGGAACACAAGCAGGGGGAGAGGGAGAGGGAGAAGCAGGCTTCCCACCAAGCAGGGAACTGGATGCGGGGCTTGATCCCAGGACCCCAGGATCATGATCTGAGCCGAAGGCAGATGCCTAACGACTGAGCCACCCAGGTGCCCAGATTTCATTCCTTTTTAAAGCTGAATAATATTCCGCTGTAGGTATACACCATCCATTTTGCTGATCCACTCATCTGTCGATGGATATGTGGGCTGTTTCCTTTAGGCTATTGTGAATCATGCTGCTGTGAACATAGATGTGCAAACCCCTGTGGGAGTCCCTGCTTTTAATTCTTTTGTGTGCACACCCAGAAGTGAAATTGCGGGATCGTTTGCAATTCCACGTGCAATATTTTGAAGAAATGCTATATGGTTTTCCGTAATGGCTGCACCATTTCGCATCCCACCATAAGGGTTCCAATTTCTCCACATGCAGGCCAACACTTGTTTTTTTTTTTTTAAGATTTTATTTATTTATTTGAGAGAGAGCGCAAGAGCGTGCAAAAGCAGGCCGAGTGGCCGGCAGAGGGAGAAGTAGAGGTAGATTCCCCGCTGAGCAGGGAGCCCTTCGATCCCAGGACCGCAGGATCATGACCTGATCCAAAGGCAGACGCTTACCCACTGAGCCACCCAGGCGCCCCCCAACACTTGTTATTTTAATAGCCATCCTAAAGGGCGTGACCACCATCCTGATGTTTTGAGCATATAATTCTTCCCCTCTTCTTGGTAGGTTTATTAAATGTATGTACCTCTAAACAACACATCGTTTAATTTTGCAAATTTTAAACCTTTATTTCAAGAAGTCAGTTAATGACGGAGCATCTGCTGGATGCAGGCAGCGAGCAAGAGTTGCGGAAACACACGGTGGACGGAAGGGTTATGACCCCCTGCCCTGGTGTGGGGGGTCACAGCCTGGTGGCAATTCCTGGCAGGTGCACGGTCCAAACCAGACTCCCGGGGGCGGGTTGCTGGGCGGATTAACCCAGTTCAAGGGGGGCGGGGAGGGCTTCCGAGGACCTAACTTCTGAAGTTTGAGGACAAAGAAACACTGCGTGGAAGGACCGTGTGGAGGGCAAGCAGGCTTTAGAGAGGGCTTTGTTTGGGGAAAGAGGGACTCAGCCCCAAATGGGGAGCAAGGGGAGAGGGGCGGGTTGCAGATGCCTCCCCCCGCCCCCGCCTCCCCCCCCCACCAGGTTCCAGAGGCTGCAGGTGCGCTGGGGTGCGAGTGGCCAAGCAGGGCCCCCCGCCCTTCTGCAGCGCGCGGGGACGTCTCTTCCGCCCCCCTCCCCTGCCGCGCAGCCCACCCTGGGGTCCTGGGCAGGACCTTGGGGAGGGCGGAGGGGCAGGCCAGGGGCGGAGAGCGGGGGCGGGGGCGCCTGCAGCCGCGGTCTCTCACCACCCCCCCCCCCCCCCCCACAAAGCACGACTGAGGAGCCGCTCCGCCCACCCCTCAATCTGCTGCCTGGTCACCCTCTCTCTGCTGCGTTCTATTGATAGGCCCCCGGGAGCGTGTTCCGCCTCGGCACGGAACCAGGTGGAGTGTATTACAAATCTGCTCCAGCAGGCAGCGGGGGCGGCGGGCAGGAGGGCCTCCGGCTTGGACAGGGCCCCTTCCTTTGACCTCCTCCCCTCCAAGGCCAGGAAATTCACCAGCAACCACACCAGTGTCATTCTGATGGCGCTGATGATATTGAGTTGTCTTTTCCCACCGCTGCCCTCCCCACTTGGAGAGGATCACCATTCTCAAAAGAGAGGTTCCCCTGCGGGGAGGGGGGTGGGGTCTGAAGGAATATTCCCTTCCATGAAAACATCCCTTTACATAAAAACATCAGCAGACTCCTCCAGGGTCCTAGCCAGGGAGAACTTTGGAGAGAAGTGACCCCAGGGAAGGTTCTAGAGGCTGTTGGGATGCACCCCCGCCCCAGAAGAACTATGGGCAAAGGGAGCTGAGGGGAAGGACACCTGCTCCTCTCCGGAGAATTTCCCTCCCAGTCCCGCCCTGGTGCAGGGACAGACCCCTAGGGGGTCACTTCTGTCCCTCTGACCTGGGGACAGTGGACCAGCAGACTACAGCTATGGGAGTTCTCCGGGCTTCTTTACAGCTGTGCTTCTCGTCCTCTGTTTACGCCTTGGCATAGCTGTTGTAGCTACTGCCACCCCCATGAATAATGGCAGCCAACTGCGGTCATGGCCTAGGCAGGGGCCCGAAACCCTGAGCCCAGGATCAGGGTTCCATCAGAGAAGGTGACGGGGGGCGGGGGGCAATTCAAGCCCGTTTTGCTCAGGGGAGGCAGAGGCCCAGGGCAGCTGGGGCGCTCTAATACTCCATGGTGGGTTCCTGCTGCTCCATTCACCAAGCGCAGGCGGCCCCTCGCCCAGCCCCCTGGCTCTCCCTTGGCTGCTCTGCTTGCCAGCTTGGAAGGGCAGCCGGCCCCTTGTCAGGTGCAAGGGCTCAACTGGGGGTGCAACATCCCCGGGGTGCTTTGGGGTCTGTGTTTGTGGAGGGTGTGGGACCCAGGAGGCTTGGAAGACTGCTGTGCCAGGTTTCTAAGCCCCCAGGTGAGGGCTGGATTCCCAGGTCTCAGCGCTTCTGCTGTGGGCTCACGGCAGGGCATGCAGCTGGAGGGTGGCCCACAGGCTGATTTCATCAGGTCCGCACGTGTGTTTGGTTTTTTTCCATGGCAGTCATTGCCAGTGTGGAAAAACTGGGAGGTTTTGATCAAAAATCCAGAGTCCCAGCTTCTTTGCCAAACCAGGAGATCCGGCATCATTGTGTCCACTTTGCTGAAGGACAGGGGCTGTGCGGGGCTGAGCCACACCTGCTCCTCTAGCAGGACCCAATGTGGTAAGAGCTCTGAATGTGTCACACTTCCCATGCACTTCATTCGTCCCCAGGACCTTCCGCTACTCCTTGGGGTCTTGGCCTGAGACCTGCAGGCTTCTGTGCACAAGACTGCTCCGGAGGAGGATGAGGAGGAGGAGGAGGATGGAGGGCCTGTGGGGGGGACTGACCTGTCCTCCAGGCTGCTGCCCTGGGCTGATAAACGAGCACATCTCCGCAGCACCAGCTGCTTCTAGATTCATTTTAATCTCACTTCCACCACTTGGCAATGGCCGTCACATCCCCCTCCGCCTCCTCTGTACTGCTCTTTGTCACTTCAAGCGACAGCGCCTTTGTGATTTGGTTTCCGGTGGGCAGAAGAGCTCCCTGACCAGGGCCAGCCCCACCGGACCAGGAAGGAGCAGGGGCAGGATGGGCGGCGAGCTCGCTGGGCTCCCCGAGCTCAGGGAAAGGCTTGATGGGCTCTCAGGTTGCAATGCAGCCTTGATTTCGGGAAGGCGGTTGAGGACGGTCTCAGGTCCTTGCAGCCACGCCGAAGAAACGTGGGCCAGCGGATAGCGACATTGAGTGGGTTTTTACACATGGGGAGAATGAAGCCAGACAGCTGTGGTTGTTGGATTAATGTCAACATGCGTCATCGGCAGGGCCAATGCTCCCTAGAAGGAGAACGGAAAATGTGCTTGCTGTCCATTTATAGGATTAGCCCCACAGCACTGAGAGTAAGAGCCGTGGCTTGGAGACCAGCAGACCCAGGCATAAATACAGGCTCTGCCACTTGTTGGCCATGTGACCACAGGCGGATTGCGGGCACTGCCCAGAGGTCTAGCTTGCTCATCTATAAAGCGGGGATAGCGGCGAGACTGTCTTGCAGGGTTGCCGCGAGGATTAAATGGTCTGATGCCCAGGAGGGCTCTCAGTAAACAGTGTGACATTGCTACAGAAGAGCGGGGACAGACAACTAAGCAGGGAGGCCTGGTTCCCCAGCTAAGATGCTGTGTGCCTGCCTCATTCCTGCAGACGCTACACTGTGTTGTCCGCGTGGGATGGAGCCCGGTGGCAGATAGAAGGTCACAGGGTCGCGGCCCCCCTGGACACTCAGGGACTGTGTCAGTGCTTGGCTTCACAATGAAGAGGGACAAGTGGGGTATCTTGCCTCAAAAGAGGCTTTTCCCTGGAGTCCTGGTCTCCAAGCCCCTGGCACAGAGCACATGCTCAATAAACGTTGAGCAGAAAGAGGCCTGAGCTGGACGGGGGCTGGCAGCTCAAGGCGACTCGGAAGCTTGTTGTTATGGTGGTGAGGCCAAGAAGGCTTCCCCACATAGCCAGCCTCAGTCCCTGAAGAGATCCCATGGCCCTTATTATAGTTATGAAAGTAATATATGTACAGAATTTTTTAAAAATCAAGTGGTAGTAAAAAGCTTACAATGAAAACAATGGATCCTGCCCTTTCCTGTCCCACTCCCCAGAGGCAGCTTTATTAGCAAAACGACCGCCCCTGGAGATACTTGTCACAGCAACTTTGTTTGCAATAGGAGAGGGCTGGAAATGACCTGACCGTGCATCGCATGGTCAGTGAATGCTGTGTAGCGGCAGCAAAACAATTAAGCAGCTCTTTACGTACCAACGTAAAATGATCTCAGGATATATTACGTGCAAAAGATAAGGGCAGATGAGTTTGCACGGCGTGCTACCAGTTATGGAAAAGAGATGCAAATGTGTCCCAGTGTCCCAGAGAGCTCGGGGAAGTCGTGGCTGACCTCGTCAGGTGTGGGCAGGGGGCTGAGGGAGTGAGCGGAGAGGAGCGTGTGGGCCTCCATTATATACGCAGACTGGTGTGTTAGGTTATAAGAGAGATGGGTTATATTTGCCCCCCAGGGAAGACAGCTGGTTGGCTAGGAAATGGGTGGGAGGGAGTCACTCTTTATGTATTTTGGATAACTCATTTATCAAAAAATAAAACTGTAATCACTTCTTGTTGGTGGATAGAATGTGGGGTGGTCCCAACGATACCGGCCTCCTGGCATTCACATCCCTTGAGTGTGGCAAAGGGGATGGAGTGTTGCCGCCATGTTTACTGTTGTAGAAGACCCCATCGTAGCAGACTGGAGCAAAAGGCTCTCCTTGTGGCCTTGACAAAGGCAGTGGCTGGGATGGAGAAGCCCACATGGCAAGGAACCGGGTGGCTTCTGGGGACTTTCCATAGCCTGTAGGTCTGACAGCAGCAAAAAGCTGGGGCTCTCAGTCCTGCAACCACCAAGATATGCTTCTACGGACAACCTGAATGAGTTTGGGAGAGAATTCTTCCTAGGACGAGCCTTCGGATGAGAACACGGCCCAGACGATGCTTTGATAGGAGCCCTGATGAGCCTGCAGAGGACCCATGCCAGCCTCCTGACCCAGGGAAACTGCGAGATCATGAATATCTGTGGTTTTAAGCTGCGAAGTTTGTGGTCATTCATTCTGTAGTAATGGGAAACAATACTGAACCTCACCCCTACCCCCACTTTGCCTGGGACCCCCAAGTTCAGAGCCGTCATTCTGCTTCTCCAGGGAACAGGCTTTGGGCTCCTCGCCTGGTGCACAGCGGAGGAGGGCATCTTGGGTCTAACTTGGTACAGACATCCCCACGAGCCTCCCCTTCTTGGGTGGCCACAGCTCTCTGCACCTGTTGCCTCCAGGTCCTGAGTATCCCAGGTCTTCTGCGAGCAACTTGGCTTGCTTCTCATCTGGAGCCTTCTTTACAGGAGCTTTTGCTTCGAGCCTCCTCTGCCAATTTTCCTCCTCCATCTGCTTTCTGTCTTCTTAAAGCTTTGTTGAAATCTCTTACCTATAATGATCTCTTCTCATTTTCTCCTAGTCTTTGGGTTTACTTTCAAAGAATGCATTTGCATTCGTCTGCAAGGGGGTTTTTGGAGGAGGACAGGACAAACGCCTGTAGTCCTGTTTGGGAGGAGGTACGTCTCTGGTTCCTCAGGCTGGGGTTCCAGGGCGTCCCCCCCCCCCCGACGGTTCTGAGCAGTGGCTGAGCTCTGGGGTTGCAGCAGCGGCTGAGCCCTCCCACCACTCCTGATGGTGTCCTGTCTTTGGGGGTCTCATGTGGGGAAATTAGAATCTATAAGAAATAAAATGCCACCTCTGCTCCCACACTGGGGACATTAGCAGAAGCCAGAGCCCATCCCTGTTGGGGCCACTTCCAGGCCTTCTTTGGTCCCAGGGCAATGGCGAGATTGCTCATGAGTGTCCCAGCCTGAGTCTGGTCTGGCCGGGGGGGCGGGGGGCAGACAACAGAGGCGGGCTCAGAGCCGGTGACACTTGACTCTCAGAGTCAGGCACGCGGGGCAGTGGGCCAGGCTGACAGGCAGTTGACTTCGGGGACCTCTGTCCCCTGGGAGCGGGGTTTAGCCAGATATTTGGGGACTGAGTGTGGGGGAAAGTAGGATTCCTATTCCCAGGGCATGGTTCGGGTGGGGATACTGAGGCAGATTGTGGCCATACAATTTTGGGGACTGGGATATAGGAGGAGGGAGGGACAAAGGGACAAGCCAAGCGTCCTGGAATCTGAGCTGGAAGACCAGCAAGGCAGACAGTCAGGCCTCCTGTTACAGCCTGGGACAGGATTGATTCTCAAGCAGGGGTCAGAGCAAGACCCTGGAGGTGATGTCAGGTGGACATGGAGATCTGGGGGCCAGGGATCACAGAGGAGTCTCATCCACCGGCAGGGCTTGACCTCAAACAGATTGTTCCTCCTGGAGAATCTTTCCTGGGGCGGGGACTGACCTTGACCCCTCCCCGGCCCTGTGGTGGAGTGAGCAGGAGGCAGCTGCACCGCGGTCTGCTGTCGGCGTGGACCGTCGGAGAAGAAGGAGCTTTCTTCACCCTGAGGACAAGCTGCTTGCTTGTGGTTTCTTTCTGAAGGAGAGCCACTTATATTGGAGCCGATAGAGAAGTGCTGTTCTATTTCAAAAATGTGTGCTCTTACACAGACTGCCCAGTCTGTGTTTGCATTTCCCTAGGAGCCAGTGTTCAATCAGAGATCACGACTCAAGTCCGATCGCCCTGCAAAAACTGCCGGCATAAACTCTGTCGCGTCTGGAAGTTTCTACCTTATTCCCGGCAGCGCTGTTTGCACTTATAGGACCGAGGTTGCTCAGGAAAATAGTGGCAGGAAGAGATCTCCTACCTCCGAAATGGAGAGAATCGCTTGATTTTCTAATATTGATAATTTGTAGAAGGCTACTCGTCTACAGAGCCCGAGGCCGATGCTACCGGCAGAGCACAGCCTTGTAGAGATGCCCTGGTCGTGTCTGCGCGTGCAGCTGTGACCCGCGCGCACCCCGTCCCTGGTGCGAAGCACCTGCTGGGAGGCAGGCGACGCGGCCCAGATGCGCTCAGAGCCCATATGTTTCTCACATTAGGCACGGAGAGACATGAGGCTGCATTTACTTCTTGTCAAGCACTAAAGCAATTTTAATTGGGCCAGAAATACTCCCCAGTTCCTGCTTCTGGAAGACAGATCTCGGCTGTCACTAAGCATCTGTGGTGCCCGGAGGGACTAGCGGAGTTCTGTGGGCTGGAGGCTTTGAGAAGGAGATTTAATTTTCCCCTCCGTGCCAAGTGTGTGCATGGCGTTTGCTTTTCTTTGAACCCCTGTGTCTGGGACTTGGACCGTGGGGCCGACATTGTGAGCACGCCTGAGTCCCTGAGTCCCCGGCACTGCTGTCGCCGTGACCCGGCGGGAAGCGCGCCCACGGACCCCTGGTACTCCAGCATTAGAGCAAAGGGGGCTGCGAGCGGGGAGGCCCTGCTCAGGGAAGCCTTCCAGAGGCAGGTGGGGGACTCTGAGAGCTGATGATCTTGGCGGAAAAGAGGGCAGCAGGGGAAGGTGCGGTGCTAAGGGGTGGAGGCGGCACGTTCCTGTGGTCCCTGGTTAGGGGCGTGCCAGGCGCGTGCGCAGCTCCGGCCCGCCGTCGGCGGAGAAGCGCAACGGGCCGCGGCAGGCTTCGATGATTTCTGGTAGCGAATGTGCTCGGAAGAAGAGCCCAAGAAGGCCAAGTGGGGCTTGGTTTGGGTGGGCAGTCCCAGCAGAGGGCAGAGCAAGAACAGCAGGCGTGACGGGCACTGCCAGTCCAGCGAGGGAGGAACCGGGAAGGCGGCTGGCGAGGGGCTGCGCTGGGGAGGCGGGTGTACGCTGCACAGTTTAGATGGAGCCTGACGGGCAATGTGGGCACCCGCGGGGCAGGGAGAGGGTCCCCGGATGTCTGGGCCAAACCCTCCGTCCTTATTCCCCCAACCCCCCAAGCATGCCCAGAGAGGGGACGTGACTCACTCAAGGTCACTCGCCCAGAAGAGGGCGCAGGAGCCCCCTCCCCACACAGATGCCTCTGCCTGGGAGCCGGGAGGGACAGCCCCCCTCCCCCCCCAGGAAGGCTGGCCTTTCTGAGGAAGGTGGAGAGAGGTCAGGAGGGCAGGTCCCCAGGGGGCTGGGAAGGTTCTCAGGGCCTTGGCGCTGCAGGGCGTGCCCCCCGCCCACCTGACCAGAGACACCTTCCCTGGTTCCCTCCCCCTTTCTGTTTGCCCTCCTCAGTTCTAGCCCCTTCTCTTCCCCGAAGCCCCTCCCGCTTGTCCTCCCCCCGAGGCAGGGCACGAAGCTGTGGTGAGTCTGCGGACCTGGGCGTGCATACTCCGGGCAGGTGTAAGACTGGCTTCCGTTCTTCACTCTCACGGGGCTGCTGGGCAAAGGACCGGCGCTGAAGCTGCTAGGGTCTTGAAAGGCCTATTAATGTCGCCGCCGGCCGGAGCCAGGCCACCCCTGGCCTTTTGCTGCCCGCTCGAGCCATCCTTCAATCCGCATGAAAGTCCGAAGGCCTCTCCTTAGAGACATTAATTAGCCCCCAATTAATGTAAGACAGCAGGTCACCCAGGATGGAGAGCAGAGTTAGCGCAGCTCTGGAGTCTGTCCCCCATTCTCTGCAAGTTGGCCAGCCAGTCAGGATGAGGCTTCAGTCTCTTATCAAAACAACAAAACAGCTCAGTGTGGACTTTAGCGGGGGTCTTTGGGGGTTCATTTGTTTCGTTGGCCTGTCGCTGAAGACCCCCCCGGCACCGGCCAGCCTCAGCTCAGACTTCAGCTGGGCTCATATGGCGCCCCAACCCCAGCATGCGGAGAGCGCCCCACGGACAGCTGCTCGCGGCTTTGATTAGCAGCTTTGCAATGAATTAGAGCTCCTCTGTGGAGCGGGGAGCGGAGATGCCAAGATTCCTCTGAGAATTCTCCTTCGCGGGCTGTGCAGGGGTTTCTAAGGTGATGGGTGCTGTCACGGCTACCCCTGTGTCCCCAAGAAGGGGACCTTGCTGGCCAGTTCAGGCAGCTGGGGTGTCAGTGGGACTTGGGGGTGGGGCTGGAGAGAAAGCAGGATGTGGTCCCTAAGTGGGCTTTCGTTCACACGGCAGGCAGCTCGCGACACCCACACTTCAGCCTGCGCCTGAGGGGTGCAGAAGTTCTCAGCCAAGGAGGGCATTAGCCCTGCACACAGGTGGCCCAGGACGAGGTGGACCAGGGTGGCAGAGCCTTGGGCAGGAGAGTTGCACCTCGGCCAGCTCACCGGCTCCTCCTTTTTCTTCTCTGTGTCAGCCCCAACAGGGTGCTCTCTGGAGACTATATCCTGGGGTGCAGGAAGGAGGGGGCAGGAGCCCGCAGAGGCCACCCCAGTGCTGGGCAGAAAGTGTTCTCCTTTCTCACCTGCTCCTGCCGCAGCATAAGCACACGCATGCACACGAGTGTGCACGCAAAAGCACACACATACACACATGCACCCCTCGTGCATGTACCCATAAGCACACACACACACGAGCACGCACGCACACATGAGTAGATGCACACACATACACACATGCACACGTGCGTGCCTGCCCGCACACATGTCACACATGCGCATTCTCAGACACAGCCGGCGGAAGGGAGGAGTGAGAAGAGGGGGAGACGGGCAGATGGAAGGCCGTGTGATGGGTCCCTCATTCCCTAACCATCACTCAAGCTCTAACAAAGCAGACTGTGGGCCCTTATCACTGCTTTGAAATGTGACTGTAGTTAGCGAGCATGGAGAGTCTTCCCTGCTGCTGTTTGCTAAATGCTGGGCGAGAGAGGTCTGCAGTAGGCCCTCTGCGGTCTTCTGGCAGAGAACCGTCGGTGGAGAACTATATTCAAGCTTGCCCCCAGTGAGCTTCCCAACAAAGAACAGGCCTGCAGCAAGAAATAGCTTGTCCGTTTGGATTTTAAAATGTTGGCATTCATGGGGTGCCCGCGTGGCTCAGTCGGTTGGGCGTCTGCCTTCGGCTCAGGTCATGATCCCAGGGTCCTGGGATCGAGTCACGGGTCGGGCTCCCTGCTCAGTGGGAGCCTGCTTCTCCCTCTCCCTCTGCCTGCCACTCTGCCTACTTGTGCTCTCTCCCTCTCTCTCTGTCAAAAAAAAAAATGTTGGCATTTATTTTAAAATAGGGGTTTATTTTCCAATCGAATTCTGAAGAAAGGGTTAGGTTTAGGTAGTTTCCTTGGGCCAGAAGGGTCTGAATCATTTCCCTACTGTCCTGACGCTGCAAGTGCCCCAAGCCCAGGACCCGAGGGGCCAGGCTGGCGGTCCCGGCCACCACTGGTAGGGTGCAAGGCGTTGGGGGTCCAGGATTCGAAGAGGGAAGGAGACTCACCTGCCAATGTAATTCTCTGCTCTTTCAGGTCTTACAACTTTGCCAGCCCCGGAGGCAGGTCCAAACTGGCTTCTCCTTTTACAGACCCAGGTGCCCCAGCACTTAGGCGACCAGCCTTGCTGCCCAAAGGAGGGTGCTGAGCCTCATGCCCATTTTCCTGCCTGGTGGGAGGGCATTTCCCCTTTATTTATTTGTTTGTTTTTAAAGGTCTTATTTATTTATTTATGTATCTGAGAGAGAGAGAGAGAGAGGGCGTGAGTGCGAGCGTGAGAGGGGGGAGGGGCAGAGGCAGAGGGACAGGCAGACCGTGTGCTGAGCCACCCAGGCGCCCTGGGCATTTCTACTGGGAGTATAAGAAGCTCCGTGTGCAGACGCCATGCAAACAAATTGAAAGAACACAGGCTACTAATGTAATCAGGACCAATACAAGATTATTCTAATACATCTTCAACAGTACAAGCAATCTGTGTGTGTGTGTGAGAGAGAGAGAGAGGGAGGGAGGGAGGGACATTCACAGAAGTGGCCAGTTTAGTACTTTAACCTCCTCCCTCTGGGGTTCTTAGTCCCCTTCTCGGGCTTCCCCCATACTCTGCCCTCTGGAGCTGGTCGGTTGCGTTCTGGGCTGGGGGATGCCCAGAGCTGAGCCCCGCCCTTGGGCACCAGTGCAGGGACCCCCTCCAACCTGGATCTAGAATCTGGAACCCGCCCTGCTGTTCCTGAGCTCGGTGATGAGATGTTTTTATGACTTGTCGAGTTGTGGTCCCAGGGACAGAGAATTTCCTCACGACTGCCAGCCCCTTGTTTTGTCCCTCAGGTCCTTGGTCCTCCCTGTCCCCTCAGGCCTGAGACCATGTGGCCAGTGGAGGACAGGTTCCCATCCCCAATCATGTCTGAAAGTTGCCTCAGCTCCCAATGCTGACCCTGTGCTTAGATTATGTGCCACCTCTTTGCAGTGACATTGTCCTCAGCTCCCTGGGGTCTACCTGGCTCTTGCTATGCCCTCCTTCCCAGAGAACAACATGCCACCCTCTCCACGTCGGAGCCCTGGCTTGCTTCATATCTGATGGCGGTGATGAAGATGACGGAACTTACCACTGTGCATACATTGCCTCTTTTTTCCTATGAGAAAAGTTGAAACACACATACACACAAAAGAGAGAAGAGTAAGGAACCCCTGTGTATCCATCACCTAACTCATGGCCAATCTTGCATCCTCTGTTCTGCCCACTTGGCTGCCTGCTCATTTGTTTACTGTAGTATTTTATTTATTTATTTATTTATTTATTTTAAAGATTTTATTTATTTATTGAGAGAGAGAATGTGAGCAGGCGGACGGGCAGGGGAGAGGGAGAATCTCAAGCAGACTCCCCCCCTGAGCGGAGCCAGACACAGGGCTCGATCCGAAGACCCTGAGATCATGACCCGAGCTGAAATCAAGAATCAGATGCCAACCGACTGAGCCACCCAGGTGCGCCCATTTACTGGAGTATTTTAAAGCAAATTCTAAATGTCATGATATTTCAGTTATAAATGATCTCGGTCATTTTGAACTGATTTTATATGTACATGTGTTACAATACAGTGTCATGTCATTATCACACCTGTCATAAATTACCTTAATTACCTTTATGCAATTATTTTAAGCAGCTGCTTTGTCCAAATCAGCAGCCCCCTGAGGTCTGCAGATTCATTCATTAGCCAAGTGTCCTTGGACCCCTCCACTCCTTTACCTCCTCCACTTAGAGACCCCGGGGAATCTGCCCTGTAGGATGCTCCATATTCTGGACTGGGACAAATGCTTCTTTATCATGTCATTTGACGTGTTCTTCCATGCTCCATATTTTCTCTAAGCTGTTATTCAGGCAGAGCTGTATGAAGGCTGGAGAACCACAGGGGACAGACCTCCTGGAGGCAGGGGTATTTATCACCAACATCGTTCAGCGCTGCTTGTGTCTGATGATAATAAAAAGCAGACTGAGGGGCACCTGGCTGGCTCAGTTGGTGGAGGGTGCGACTCTTGATCTCGGGGTCGTGAGTTCGAGCCCCATGTTGGGTGTAGAGATTGCTTAAATAAACAAAACTTAAATAAAGGCAGACCGACTTTTAGTTGGTTTTATTATTGGTTTAAATTCTCACAAAGTAACCTGTCGCCTGTACACAGGTGAACCCCTACCTCCCCTGACCCCCTCCTTGGCAGGCCACGGGGTCCCAAGTTCCATTTCTCAGGCAAGAAGATTTTGTAGGTGGTGCTATACGCTCCTTACCGCATCCCAGCACGAGGCACAGGGTCTGTTTTGTCTCTCCAGGTGGCTTCAGGTCATACCTGCAAGATGGCTTAGAAGCTCAGATTCACGATTTCCTTAGAGGTTGCAAAAGAGTGATTTTTCCATTCTATCATTTCTTCCAATTTGTTATCTGAGGATTACCTTTTATAAAGAATAATTTCTCTCCTTTTAGTCAATTTTCAGAGTAAGGATTGTGTGCCCCAGCAGCCCTGAATATTGACCAATGACATTTTTTGTTCGTAGTAGCCTTTGGGCACACAGATTTTTATATGTGTGATGCCTCCAATCTATTGTGATTATTATTCTCCTGTGTTGTTGAGATTGTCTCTGCTTAGGTTGGTAGGTACATAATCCGTCCTTCTGATGTGACCTCAGTGCTTTCTTTTTTTTCTGGTACAACAAGATACCCCAAGCTTCTCTTAGGCATTTCCTGCCCTAGACCTAGAATCGGCCTGGGATACTCTGGGAGGAAATGGTACTTAGAGAACCCCGGCTGGTTACTAGTGGTGCTCACTGCTGCTGGGTCATCATTAGCTGCAGACCTGACAGTGCTCAGAGCTCGGGGGTGTGTTTATGTGCCTTCAATTAAACTTTTCATTGAAGCAGAGCACATATAACAAGAAAGTGAATAAATCATAAACATTCAGCTTGGGGCGCCTGGGTGGCTCAGTTGGTTAAGCGACTGCTTTCGGCTCAGGTCATGATCCTGGAGTCCCAGGATCGAGTCCCGCATCGGGCTCCCTGCTCAGCAGGGAGTCTGCTTCTCCCTCTGACCCTCCCCACTCTCATGCTCTCTCTATCTCATTCTCTCTCTCAAATAAATAAAAAATCTTTAAAAAAAAAAAAAACATTCAGCTTGATGAATTTTCACATAGAGTGATCAGCACCTGGAAGGCCCCCTTGTCTCCCCCTCCCAGGCGCTACCCCCTCACAAAGAAGACCACCCGCCTGATTTCTATCATCATAGGTTTTGTTTGGTTTTGAAATGGATGCAAATTTGATACAAATATAATGGTTTTATTCTCATATTTTTAAAGGAAAAAAATTATGATTTCATGCTATTTCCAATTCAAATGTAAGAGTACAGGGTTTTTACTTAACTTGGTTGAATTTATGCTTTCATTTCTTTTCTCTTTGCTGAAAAGCTTGGTTTTTAATGACTTCAACACAATTACTTATTTGACTTGTTCCACAATAGAACTATAATAGTTTCAAAATAGCTATATGTGTATTGGGCTAACAATAAGATTACTGAATACAGTATAAGATTTCTTTGTGGTTTGTTTTGTCCTTAGAATATACATTACTAGGACTGTTTAATCGAAATTCCATATTCTAAAGTCTTTTGAATAATTATTTTCTCTGTGTTGTTATGCTAGTGACTTGATATGCAGTGAGGTGAATTTCTTTCCTTTTGTTTCAATTTTTTTTAATTAAAAAAATTTTAAGTAATCTCTACTCCCAACATGCAACTTGAACTCACAGCCCCGAGATCAAGAGTCACACACTCCACTGACTGAGCCAGCCAGGCACCCCTGTTTTCAATTTTTTTTTAAAGATTTATTTATTTGTTTGAGAGAGAGAGAGAGAGAGAAAGCGAGAGAGAGAGAGTGACCACATGCGAGTGGGGAGGAAGGGGCAGACGGAGAGGGAGAAAGATTCTCAAGCAGACTCTGCGCTGAGTGCAGAGCCTGATGCAGGGCATCCCACGACCCTGAGATCATGACCTGAGCCAAAACCAAGAGTTGGCGCTCAACCGCCTGCCCCACTCAGGTGCCCCACCTGCTTTCAATTTTTAAGACTTGCTTTTTTGCCATGCTTTTTAAAAAGTCTTAATTTTTTTTTTAATTCAAGCATAATTAACATACAGTGTTATGTTAGTTTTAGGCATATTGCCATGTTTATTATTTTTTTTAAATTATGGATTCAAAGTCAAAACTATATAACCAGATATATTCCGAGAAGTCTGGCTTCTGTTTCTAGGTCCTTCACCCTGCGCTCTCGCCCTGCATTGGTAACTTTTACTAAGATAGGTGATTTTTATTACTTGGTTTATCCATTCATCATTTGAAAAAATAAGCAAATATGTATATATTCACATTAACCCCTCCCATTTTGTAGTGGATTAGTGATGGTAACGATTTTTTTGTCACTCTCCCCATTCTTTCTCTTCCCCTTCGACCTGGGTTGGTCCTGTGGGTGTTTTAGCGAATAGAACGCAGGGCGAGGGATGCTCTGACACCTGGCAACTTTCATTTCCTCCTTGGTAAGCTCACCCTTGGGATTTAGGGTTCAGCTGCCAAATGAAAAAGCCCAAGCTAGCCATGTGGAGACAGACAGGCTCCAGCCTCCCAGCCGTCCGCGCCAAGGCACCAGACATAAGAGTGAGTCACCTTGGTGGGTCCAGCCCGGTCGCCATCTGACGGCAGCAGCACGAGAAGGGAAACCAGCAGAACCACAGACTCGTGAGAGAGAATTAATCTTCGTTGATGTGCTAAGCCACTAGGTTTCGGGAGGGTTTGTTATGCGCCAGTAGATAATCCAAACACCTTATTTATTCAGAGGGAAGCATTCTAGTTACTGGACTGCACCTTGCGTCCATCACTTAGTGTATGCTGGAGATCGCCGTGTAGTCCACGGGTTCTTTCTTCCTGACGACCCAGGCTGTAGATGGAGAGGAGAGATTCAGAAAGGCCGAGTGACTTGTCCAGGGCTGCATAGGTAGTACACGAGTCTGCTAGGGCAGCCATAGCTATCTAAAGGACAGCAATTTACTTGCTCACAGCTCCAGAGGCTGGAAGTCCAAATTCGAGGTGCCAGCAGGCTTCTTCCCAGGCTTCTCTCCTTGCCTTGCAGACGAATGCCTTCTGACGGGGTCCCTCCCCTGTGTGTGCACATTCCTGGGGTCTCTCTGTGTGTCCAGATTTCCTCCTCCTATAAGGGCCCCGGTCAGACTGGAGGAGGGCCCACCACATGACCTCATTTTGACTTAATCGTCTCTTTCAAGGCCTTGTCTCCAAACCAGTTACATTCTGCGATGCTGGCACTTAGGACTTCGGCATGTGACTTCATAAGGATTTCTGACCATCTCCAATCTGCCACATTAGGTTTAGTCTCGTCCCTTCCCTTTGTGAGGCTGCTGGAGATGCTGCAGAATATATTTATAATCTCTCAGTAATACGAATGTGATGGGGAAGAATTACAAATAATAAAGAGCTGATTCCAGGGGCGTCTGGGTGGCTCAGTCCGGTAAGCATCTGCCTTCAGCTCAGGTCATGATCCCGGAGTCCCGAGATCGAGTCCCACATCGGGCTCCCTGCCCAGTGGGGAGTCTGCTTCTCCCTCTGCCCTTCACCCTGCTCGTGCTCTCTCTCGTTCTCTCTCTCTCTCAAATAAATAAATAAAATCTTTTTTAAAAAATAAAAAGCTGATTCCGAAAGCAGAAGAAGAGAGGGTGAGGGGTCCTCTCCCTGCCCCCCCAGAGTAGTTCAAGAGAATGATTTTGGGGGAGAGCTCTCCTAGGGGCTTAAGGAGGTCACATATTTTGATAGGTTCTTGATGTTCTCTGACCCTCTTACTAGATGATTGATATTCTGTGATATTCTCTTCGATACCTATTTTTATTGTATTTTCTTATTTTTTAAAAGATTTTATTTATTTGCTTGAGAGAGAAAGAGAGAGTGAGAGAGCACAGAGGGAGAGCGAGAAGCAGACTCCCCACATGATCCCAGGACCCTGGGATCATGACCTGAGCTGAAGGCAGACGCTTAACCATCTGAGCCCCCCAGGCGCCCCTTGCTCGTGGGGTGGGTTTAAAGCTCAGGTAGAAGAGCAGGGGTCAGGAAGCCCAGCTTGCTGGCGGAGGAGTGATGCGCTGGGGACATGGGCAGGCAGTGCCGGGACCACCTTTAGATGGGCTTGAGCGGCTGGCTCTCACCGCTCCCGTGTGACCTCTGACCACTTGGCATTTTCTTCCTCTGAAGAAAAGTTGATAATGCCTCCGTCTCCTGGTGTCTAGTTGGGGATTTAACAAGAAGACAATGAGGTGGCACCCAGGGTGAAAACTGTGCCTGAAGCCCGGCTTCAAGGCTCCTTCCCCAAGGGGGCAGACTTCAGAGAAGATGTGGGCAAGATGACACCCCAGGTGCTCAGGGGTCCCTCCGGCCCCAGCTGACCCCCAGCCATGTAGGGACCCCCACAGGGGAGAGCAGGGCCCAGGGAAGGGCCGTGGCAGCCGCCGTCGTAGAGACCCACTGTCTGTCACTGCTGTCATGAGCGCTCACGTTGTCCCCCTCCCTGATGCAGATCTGCTCTGGCCTTGCCCACCAGTGTTGTCCCATTTCCCACCTGAAGACCTGAGGTCCAGTGAAGGAAGCAAGCTGTGGAGCTAGCATTCCCACCTGGCCAGGCTGGTTGCAGGATTCACGATCTTAACCATCCCAGCATTTTGTCTCTGTTTTTTAAAAAGGCCTAGAAAAAGAAGCTCCCTTGTCTCTGCTTGTGGTTTTCTGGACCCCTGCCCGTCGGCCGCTGGGTCACCTCCTGTTGACCACCAGGGTATAGTCCTTTTTCCATGAATCTGGACCCATGACAGGCTAGGCTCCTCCCCTCTCCTCCCCCTTTCCTGCCCCCCCTCCCCTCCCTCCCCTCCCTCCCCTCCTCCCCTCCCCTTCTACCCCCTCCTTTCCCTCCCCCTCCCTCCCTCTCCCTCCCACACCCCCTCCTCCATTAACATCTTGGAATATATTTACTCAGAACAGAGTGGTTTCTTTCTATCCTTGTTTCTAGCTTGATTTTTTTTCTTTTACTTGTCAGTTTCCAAAATAAAGAATTAGTTTATTAACATCCTTAACTGATAACCAATTAATTTCTTTCTTTCTTTTTTTTTTATAGTGTCCTTACAGCCTCAGGGACTCAAATACATTTGATCTGTTTCAGTCTGTTGAAGTGACTGTCCTTCCTGGCACACGCTGTCTCATCCCTGGCCAGGGAGAGCCTCTTCACCCTGCCTCCCGGGTCCTGTTGACCTGACCCCGGTTGTGTCCTGGTGTGTCGTTGTCGGTTGGGGTGACAGGCTGCTCCACGCATCTCGGCTGTCAGTGATGGGGGGGAGAAGTCTAACTGAGTTTTTGTTTTTTTTTTTAAGATTTTATTTGACAGAGAGAGAGAGAGTACAAGCAGGGGGAGAGGCAGAGGGAGAAGCAGACTCCCAGATGAGCAGAGAGCTGGTTGTGGGGCTTGATCCCAGGACCCTGGGACCATGACCTGAGCCAAAGGTTTAACCAACTGAGCCACCCGGGCACCCCCAGCCTAACTGAGTTTTAAAGGAGCTCCTTAGAACAACCCTTTCCCCAAGGCAGGAGAAGTGATAGGAAGGTGGAAGGTAAATCTCTGTTGTGTTTCAGGCTTATTCAGGAGGTTTGGGCTGAATTCCTCTGGGGTGGGGGCAGGGTGGGGCTTTGTGCTGGGCGGGGGGGTGGGGGTGGGGGACAACCCAGAAGAGGGTGAGGAGGTTTCCCCAAAAAAGGTGAAGGGCTGGGTTTGGAGGCTTCTCAGGGTGGCAGAGGGCAAGCCATGCTCCCCTTGGAGCCGGGAAGCGTCTGACCTTTGCTGGGGTGGCCGGTGGATGCAGAAGACCAACGGAGCCACGGACTTGGGCTGCTCCGGGGGTCCCTGTTGCCGGGCATGGCGCATGGACCTTGCCAGCCTGGGCAGTGGGCCTCTCAGGCACGACCCGTGAAGGCAGACTAGAGACTTTCCCTGGTTTTCTACAAGTTCTGTTCTCTAACCTCGAACAGCCCGCGGAGGGGAGGCTGGATTTGACTGTTGGAGGCTGTTGTCACACACAAGAGCTGTCATCCGTGACTGGGGCCCAGTGCTGAGACACATGGGACACTTTGTTCCCTAGTCCCGGGACTCCGGGGACGGGAGGTTGCCTGCTCCCCAGATGTGGAGAAGAGGAAGGGGAGAACCTGTTCTTTCAAACCCTTCATCAATGCCAGGAGTTTGGAGGCCCCTCACCACCCCTTCCCTACCACACGCTCTGTGGACTGAGGACCGTGCACCGGGCTCTGTCCCACTGGCCGTGGTCCAGGCGGCTGTGTCAGTCGGGTTAGGTGCAGCTGCACAGGACAACAACACACATGAGTAGTTGAAATACGACGTTCATCCCTCTTGCATGTGAAAGCGGCTGGAAGGAAGGCTCTCCAGGGCTGGTCTAACTGCTCCCAGCTGCCAGGGGCCAGGCTCCTTTCAACTTTCGGCCCCACTGTTCTTAGCAGTTAGCTTCGCTCCAGAGGTTTGCTTCCTGGTACAAAATGGCTGCTGGAATTCCGGCCATCGGGTCCACGTTCTAGGCGGGTAAACGGAGGAACCAGGCTGCATCTCCTAGGTGAGACAGGACTCCTTCCAAGAAACCCTATACATTTCCATTCACATCTCATTATTCACTATTAGCTACGAGGGGGTCTGGGAAGTGTCGTCACTTAGCTGGACGCTGCCCAGCGTGAATAAAATGGTACTCTAATTTTAAGGATGAAGAGATGGACGCATACGAGGCAGGAATGAGTAACCTCTGCCACTCAGTGTCCTTTCTCTCTTTCTAGAATGCTCTACTGACCCATTAGCTCTCACCTTAGATATCGTTTCTTCCAGGTGCTTCCCTGGCCCAAGACTCACTGGTTAACACACCATCTGGCACCTGCTGACTTACCTGTCCCACTCTCCTCGTCAACAGTGAGCTCCAGGAAGGCAGGGGCCCTAGGTGCTCCACTCATGCTTCTGGAGGCTGTGGCAGCGTTCTTTCTGGAACATTTCACACTGATTACCCTGTTCAGGATGCTGGCACAGCCCCCAATTGATCTTGCTGTGTTTTCACTTCTGAGTCATTACCACAAACATGTACCCAACCCCCCCAGCCCCTTTATTTTCTGAAAGAAAAAGCATCTCTTCCCAAACCACTGGGGATGGTGCATGATTTGCACCCTCACAGCTCTGGGAAACAATGGGCGTATCCAAACAGAATTCACGCCTGTCTGGCTGGCAGTTTGTAGGGTAATAAAATAAGAAGTAATTTAGAAGCGGCAAAGAACTTGAACTGAAGCATAATTCCATTTGGTGCAGAGAGCCAAGCTGTTCTGCATAATTTGTCAACCAGCCAGGCCTCCCTGACTTTGCTCAAGCCAACGGCTCCCACCTCCTCCCCATCTCTTCCTGGCTGCTTCTAATTCAATTCTAAGTGGCAGCCATCCAGGCTCCCAGTGTCCCCAGTAAAGACGTTTTCTCCCTCAGCCGAGCCCGTGGGTCCATTGTCTTTGCAAGAGGCTGACCTGGGATGAAAATTCTTGGCCTTTCAATCCCAGAAACTTGCTCCCGGAAGAAGTTTATCAGTGATTTTCAATAATATCTATCACAGCATAACAACCCATTCCAAAATGCAGGGGCTTAAAATAACAATTTATTACTTCTCCCAATTCCGTGGGCCGTTGCTTAGGTCACTCATAGCCTTGTGTTCCCCTGGGGTCCACCTGTGGCTGACACGTCCGCGGTGGCCTCTCATCCCCCCACCCCCACATGGCCTTGCGCCATTCAGCACCTCCCTTGAGTTTTCTCCAGCAAGGCAGCTGGCTTGCAAGAAGGGACTTTCTAAGGGAGCAAGTCCCAGTTGGCAAGGGCTTGTCCAATATCCTACTGGCCCAAGCAAGCCATGTGGCCAGTCTGGGAGTCTCGAGGTGGGAACACACAGGCCACGGTTCCTGGGAGGCATGGGTCCTTGGGCCACCAACGTGACAGTCTACATGAGTGGCCTCTGAGGACAGTGGCCGGGGGGGCGGGGAGCGACTTGCCTTAGGGCAGGCCACACACGACTCCCTCCTGAGACCCAGAGGCAGGGCCAGTGGGTGATCAAGAACTTCCACAGGAGCTGCTCAGCAAGGAGACGTCTGCTTTGTAAGATAGTGGGTTCCTCATCTTGGGAAGCATCCACAGAGAGCCTGGACCACCTCTTCTTGGTGGGGATGGACTGAGTCAGGGAGCTGGACTAAGTAACCATAAGCTCCTTTCAACTCTGTCTAGTGAACCCCTTTGTGGCAGGCCAGGTGCCTCGTCTCCCAGATAGCGGGTCCCCGAGTCGCGGCTGCTCGCCAGGGGAGTGGGGGGCAGCAAGGATCCTAGTCTTTGGGTGGAAAACAGCTCAGGGGCCGAAATCTTAGGGACTCATGACTGTGGACCTTGTTCTCACTGACTGACAGCCATGTCGGGGTGAGCGGGTGCCCCTTGCTGTCCTGGCCAGCCCTGAGGGAGACAGGCAGGGGTGTCTGAAAACAGACCGTGGGGGCTGCCGGGGGTGGTGGTGGGCCCAGGAGGGTTTGCCATTGAGGGAGGGCCAGCCGAGGTTGGGGGGGGCGGTGGGGCAGGGTTCCGCATCAGCTCCAGCCACACCCACGGATCTGTGCCTGGAGTCTGAGGGTACCATCTTAGGGGGTTCGGCCTACCTACCCAGGAGTGGCTGTGGTCTACCTAAAGGTGGAGTGAGGCCTGCGGGGGACAGAGCCCGTGCCACGGATGTCCCTGGAGCACCGAGGGAGAGGCAGGGCGGCGGGCCAGATCTGAGGGGGTCTCCCCCTACAGCCCAGCGTGAGGCAGGGATGCCACCCTCCTCACGGCAGCTCAGGCAAAAGCTTTTAGGGGAGCAGATCCCACCAACACGACCCCTTTCCACCTCAAGACAGGCTGCAATCCCCGTGTTAGCCGCTCTCCTTCTCTCTGGAGCGGCAAGGAGTTTCTCTCCTGGAGGCCTTGTGACTGAAGGTCCTGCTTTTTGGGGGCGTTTGGCTGGAGGCTGTCTTCAGCTCCCTGCCACATGGGCCTCCTCAACATGGCCTGGGGCTTCATCAAGCCTGCAGGGAGAGCTTCTCACCTCAGGGAGGGCGTAGTCCTCCTGCAAGGGCTTTCACCTGATTGGTTCAGGCCCACCCAGGACAACCTCCCTTTAACTCAAAATCAACAGATTTGGGACCTTAATTACATCTGCAAAATCACTCTAAGGTTGCCATATTCCATTGGCTAGAAATAGTCACATGTCCCACCCAGGCTCAGAGGAAGAGGTGTGACTAGCCGGGGATAGAAATCGTGGAGGCCATCCAGGCCGTGTCCCTCGCACCCTCTTTGGGAAACCCCCAGGCTCCAGTCCCCTAGTCCCTCTCCCAGCTTGCTGGGCCCTGTGATCCCCACCTTCCTCCCCATGCCCAGCCCCTCCAGATTGCTCTTCTCAGCTGGTAATCAAAGACCTTTTTCCATCATGCCCAACTCAGTCTTCCTCCCCTCTGTCTGACAAGGTGGAAATGTCCAGATTGAAGATGCCCTCCAAAGGGGACTCTGCCTCCTCTTTGGGGCCTCTGCCTTATTCCAAAGAAGTGATCAGTGGTGTACATTTTATTTTAAGATTTTATTATTTATTTATTTTAAAGATTTTTAGTTATTTCTTTTAGAGAGAAAGAGAGGCTGGCAGGGAGGGGGAGAGAATCGCAAGCAGACTCTGCGCGGAGAGCAGAGCCCGACGCGGGGCTTGATCCCACAACCCAGAGATCACCACCTGAGCCGAAACTAAGAGTTGGACGTTCAGCCGACTAAGCCACCCAGGCACCCCTGAGATTTTATTTTTAAGTCATCTCTACACCCAAAGTGGGACTCGAACTCACGACCCTGAGATCGAGAGTTGCATGCTCCATGGACTGAGCCAGCCCGGGTGCCCCCAGTGGTGCACATTTTAGGGATCTGTGACTTGTGAGTGGTAAAAACGGTTCGTTCGGATGCTGAGAAGCTCGCTCTGAATCACTCTGCTTAGATGACCACCTACTTTGTTACTCTGTGGGGTCATCTTCTGGAAGGTTCTGGGGGCATGTCTCCCTCCCACCGCCACCCCAGAGGATGACTGGCTGATAAACCATCCATACTTTGTGTGTTTGTGCTTTGAGAATGAGATGACAAGCTGGCACCAGGGGAACTGTGCCAACATGCTCCATGACGTGTTAGTGATGACAGTGGTAAATATGCACCTAAAAGGAACAACTCGGTTTTCTACCTTCCTGTGTATGGAAAAGCCCAGTCCTCCCCTCCCTGTTTCTTCCCTGTGGGTCTCCTTTTCTACTTACGCAGAACACCTACTTTGGACACTCTGGTCAGCGGATGTGTGCAGGTTCCTCCCCACACCCAGCAGTTCTGTGACACCAGCTGCGTGTCCTACAGTTTGGCCCTGTTCTGACGCTGTCGACACGGAGATCGTGTCAGACCCCACGAGACGGCTCCCGCCCCCATATCCCCCCCACTTCGGACACGTTGCAGTCCCGGCTGTCCCCTGGGCTTTTGGTCAACCCTCTATAGATCAGAGGTTCCAAGGACCCTCTCTTTGCTAGACAAGCTCACAGAACTTGGGAAACACTTATATTTACCAGTTTATCAAAGGATGTAAAAGCTATGGAGGAATACCCAGACGCAGGGATACGTAGGGTGGGACCTGGGAGGATCCCGAACACAGGAGCTTGTGCCTGGTGGCGTTGGGGTGTGTCCCCTCCCCTGTGGACATGTTCCCCTACCTGGAAACTCTCCGAACCCTGAACTATTGGCGTTTTATGGAGGCCTCACCCTGTGGGTGTGATCGATCTTTACCTTTATTTCCAGCCCCTCTCCCTTCTCCAGAGAATGAGGGGGGCTGAAAATTCCAATCTCCTAATCATGGCTTGGTCTTTCCCGTGACCCCCCCATCCAGGAGCCCACACAGAGTTGCCTCATTCGAACAAGAGACAGTCCTGTCACCCAGGAAGTTGACAAGGGTTTCAGGAGCCCTGTGTCAGGAATGGAGGTCACCGTTCCTAGTGTTCCTATCACAGGAGTTCTGTTCCAGGAACTGGAGACAAAGACCAATGTACATATATTTTCTATGACCAAACAGTACCATTTTATTGAGCACTTACTGTATGCCAGGCCCTGTGCTGAGTTCTCTCCTGGACATCCTCACGCAGACATTATAAGGTAGGTACTGTTGTTGTCCCATTTTACAGGTGTGGAAACTGAGTCCCTGAGAGTCTCAGTCTCTTGCTCAGTGTCACGTAGTTGGTGAGAGGCAGACGTAGGATTGCCCCCCCACAGACACTGCTCATCATGGGCCTGAGCCCCTGCTGTCCTTGCTTTTGAATGTACGTGTGCCCAGCATGCCTCCCTGGGGTGCAGCCACATGGGCTCTCTGGGGGCCCTGGGAGGGTGGGGGGTAGCACGGGGTGGGAGGAGCTGCTGTTTGCGGCACGGCAGCTCCGCGGCCCCCCAGGAGCCTTGGGAGGCACTGACTAAAAGCTGACTGCGTAGGAGGGAAACAAACCAACCCACGCCCAGGAGCTAACCGCCAAGAGAGACCAGTCTGTGGTGGCTACCGGAATAACAGCGCTTCGTGTCCCCGTGTGTCACCACAGGAATCACGAGACCACACGACGGTGCAGAGCGCCCCTGGCCCTGCCCGCTGCCCCTCAGGGCACTGGGAGCCCGGCCGGAGGGCTCGGTGGTGGGGGGTCGCCTGGCCACGCTGCCCAGTTTTAGGGCCGGACGGAGTTCAGCTGACAGACTTGGAAACAGGTCAGGAAGAAGCCACGGGATCTCTGCATGACCCATCTTCAGTGACGTGAGGATGTCCGGGACCGCCGGCACCTGCCTGCCGGGCCGGGTGGGGGGGGGGGGGGGGCTTTGTGATTGATTGCTCTTCGTTGTTTTTCCAGTTCTTTCCTTTGTTCCTGCCTTCCTTCCTTTCCTTCTATTGAATCCAGGATAGTTAACAGACAGCATTATATTAGCCTCAGGTATGCAATACAGGATTCCACAAGTCTCTCCCTTACGCGGTGCTCATCAGAACAGGTGCACTCCTTCATGCCCAGCACCTGGCCCACCTGCTGCTTTCTGAGTTCAAAGCCAGCATCCTGAGCGTAACGGAGCATGAGCTGCCTCGCACCCTGGCATGGATTACCTTTAGGGTAAAAGGCAAGCTCTCTCTGTCTCTGTCTCTGTCTCTCTCCTTCCCTCTCCCAAACCCACCTCTCTCCTTTCCTCTCCCTGGCTTCTCTCCTCCTCTAGCGACTCATCAGCTCTAGGATACCCACTGCTTCCAAGAAGACATCAGTGGCTTTGGGGACGCCAGGAAGCTGAACGAGAAAATTGCATTTGGAGATGTATGAATTGATCGGTGCCCGCACGAGTGGGCGAAGGCAATTCACATTGATCGAACACCCAGGATGTGCCGCCTCTGTGCACAGCCTGGGTGTGGGGGTGTTGCAGGGAAGAGGGTGGGGTGGGGCAGAAGGCTCTAGAAGCCCAAGCTGGACCGCAAGCAGCCTCACAGGAGGGCGGGACGAATGGTCAGCATGACCTGCCTCAACCAAGTGGCCTTGCTCCAACCCTCCTTGGGCTTCTGGGGAGGGAGAAGGGAGGGAGCCTGATTTTCAGCCTCCAGAGCATTTTTTCATCGGTCCTTGTAGCCCCTCCCCCACCTCGGGTCCCCACTCTCATGCACCCTGCTGCTTGCAGTCCCCTTCTGTTTCATTGGGAATAGCCCAGACCAAATGCAGTTTCCGGACTAGTTAGGGGATGGACAGCTCTCGGAAAGCCCTGTCCTCTCCTGCCTCTGTACCCAAGTGGAGGGAGAGAATTATTACCCGAGACCTGGAGGAGGAGGGGTTCTCCTGAGTGGGAGGAGGAGTGCTCTGCAGGAGTCCCATCCCCCTGGGAGGCCTTCTTCTCTGTGACCTTCAGGGTATGGACCTCCGGCTCGAGGCCAGAGGTCCATTCTGGCCCCCCACAGCCTCAGCCCTGGGGACAGGTGGTGAGGAGGAGAGCAGGGAGCCGGTCATCTGTGGCCAGGACCTGGCCAGAAAGCCCCCAGTGGAGAAGAGGTAGGGTCTTTTGAGGTTACCTCATTTTCCCTGTCATCACTTTGCTTTAATGCCTGAATCTTCAGCTGTAATTATAGGAAATGCAAACCTCATCCCCACCAGATGTAATCAGGAGAGCTGATTTACAGATTGATTACAACTTAATCGATTTATTAGCAGGCCAAGTGAGGTGGGCCTGCCGCGTTTGGAGGTAGGACAGAACGAGCCCCAGAAGGCTGGCGGGGGGGGCCTGGGGTGCAGGAGAGGGGGGCAGCAGGGATCCCAGGCAAGGAGGGGTGGGCCCGGGGCAGGTAGGAAGGAAGTGCCAGGCGACGCAGGTGAACAGGGGAGAGAACTCTGGGACCCATCTGGCCCCCGCTCACTATTTTACTTTGCTGAGGCACAAGGTGTCCATCTGTGAAATGGGCACAGCGAACACCTTGCTCACAGGGCGGCTGAGAAGGTAAAGTGAGAGTGAAGAGGTGCAGTGGGGCAAGGGATGGAAGGAAGCCATGGGCTCCTCCTCACCCACAGTGATGGGCTCACCATTTCCTACCAGTATAAAGGTTCCCAGCCTCTCTCGGCGTTGGGCGAGGCCATGTGACCGCTTCTGCCCAGTGGACACCAGTGGAACTGATGGGTGCACAGCCCGGTGGTACCTAACAATGGAGCGAGTGCACTCTTTCTGGGCCCCGTAGATAAGAGAACACCCCAGGAATGGCAGAGTGTCGAGGCGGAAGGAACCTGGCTGCCCGACTCAGTGGGCACCATGTAAGCCTTGCCAGTCCTGGTGACTTGGGGGCACGGAGCCACTATACTGACCTAGAATTTGATGGAATAGAGAAAGAGACCAATGTCTGGCTGAGGCAAGTCTGATGCTCCATTGCGAACCTGCAGCCCAATCATTCCTAACTCAGCGCTGTCCATGCAAACTTCCTGAGCAGGTGAAAATGGTTTCTATCTGAGCCATTCAATATGGTATCCACCAGGCCCATGTGGCCATGGAGCCCTTGAAATGTGGCCGGTGCAGCTGGGGCCCTGAATGGGAAATACACTGAATTCTAATTAATTTAAATTTCCGTGGACACAGGTGGCTGATGGGTACCGTACTGAGCAGTATGTTACTACAGCATACCATGACCACTACTACATATTATGGCCACTGCAACGATTACTACTGTGAACCACCACCGCTACTACATACTATGGCCACTGCAACGATTACTACTGCGAACCACCACCGCTACTACATACTATGGCCACTGCAACGATTACTACTGCGAACCACCACCGCTACTACATACTATGGCCACTGCAATGATTACTACTGCGAACCACTGCTACATACCACTACTGGTATTACATAGGATGACCACTACATACTACTTCTACCACTACATACTACTGGTATATACTACTAGTAGTATTAGGTACTATGACTACTACATACTACTACCACGTAGTAGTACTACATAGTACTAGTACCACTACATATGACAACTACTACATACTAGCACTGCATACTGCTACAAGATACCACCCTTATATACTACCACATACTACTGCTATGTACTGCTACCACCACATACTATTAATACATACAAGCCCTTTACCCTGCGCGCTGGTACTGCCTGTGTAGGGAGAAGGCTGTCAGGCAGCCCTCCTCGCTTCCTGGTGAGGTTCAGAATTTGGCTGATGCTTCAGTGTGCAGGGGTCTGGGAGTCCTGGGTTCTTCAGAGAATGTAAATCAGCCCAATTTTAGCAGCTTTCAGATCATAAAGGCTTTTGCTGGCTCTCCTATTCTCTCTCTTAATAGCATTTCACATTTTTCTTGGTGACCTGGTCTGTAGCTGCAGCCTTACCAACTTTAGAAAAATGTGAAACTGTTTGCGTAAGAAGCAGGACTCGCACGGTAAGCTCCTGCTCTGAGTATCTGTCCTGGGACTGAGACAGTGGTCTCCTTCTCCCTGTCCCCGCGGGAGCTCATCGTGACTGATGTTTTTCTCAGGTCATCGAGACTCTGAATTCAGTGTGCTAATGGTTCGCCCCTCGGTCCTTAAAGTCCGGGTGGGGCAAGGAGCAAGATGGTTTCAGAGTGGGCCTGGCACTCACTGGGGTCCCAGGTCCTTCCCCCACAGACAGGTGCTATGCCCAAGCTCAGCTTCCTGCAGGATGGTTGGCTCTGCCACCATCACCTGTCCCCACAGGGGTGACTTCCCGAGAGCACTAGCTTTCCAAATACTTTGGTAAACAGCTGGTGTCCAAATCGAGACAGCCTGGTCTGATTATTTCTCCGCTGCCACCATTACCATCATGCCCACCCTATTAAACTTACAAAAGGACACCCACAGAGGGGAGAATAGCAGCCCACTCTGAGCCCAGCAGAGCACCCTGGCCCCAGTGTGCCTCTCGTTGGGTCGTTGGGAGCACAGGGGACCCACACCTTTATTTCTCTGGTTGCCCTTGGCCTTACAAATTTTCTTTCCCTCATCACGCTCCTCTGCAAACATTACAGCATTAGGGCTCTTGTGGAGCAGTAGGGAGGGCAGACGTCGTTTGGGGAAGAAGGGTGGGAAGTCCCATTCACAGAGGGAGTAGGGAAATCATACTCCTGTTCTAACTTGTGGTCTAAGTCCGCACTCCCAGTCTTCTGGAGTGGGAAGGCTGGGCATGGCTATTCCCATTACACACATGGGTAAATGGAGGCACAGGGAGATGACGTGCTCTCGCCAAGATCACACTGCTGGGTAGAAGTGCTGTGAGATGTGGGGACCAACCAGGCTGGGCTTTGTCTTTACAATTTCATAGGAGTATGTTGCTTCTGGGAAAGGCAACCCGTGGAAGGAAGTCCAAACACATGACTCCTGTAGGTCAAGGTCAGTGACTGAGAAGGTTAATTATCCAGAAACCCACTCACTGTTATTCAGAGTAGACTGTGGTGACTACAGACGTTTGTCTAGCATGCATCCCCAGGCTCCTGTCTGGCTGCACCTCTACCCAATCGTCGAGGCTGGAGGGAGCAAACAGTTGCAGAATCCCCCTCATCACAGGCCTGGTCAAACTGAGTACCCAGCCACAGTACCCTGGATCAGTCACTACTGATCCAAGAGGACCCTTGGAGAGAAAGACGTGTCTTTCTGCCAGGCTCGCTTGGGAAGATGTGAATCTGGGCTGTTCAGAGCCCATCTTCCTCCCCACCTGGGGAGAACCGGCTGACAGAATGAAGCCACACACAGAGGCAGGCAGAACTGAGATGGAGTTTGAGAGAAACACAGAAAGAGACAGACAGAGAGGTATTAATTGATTAGATGACTCACTGACATAATTTGAGCCCATTGTATCAGTTGGGGTTCAACCAGAGAAGCAGAACTAGCAGAATCATATGGATGATAGACAGACGGTGGATAGAGAGAGGTATGGATTTGTTAACTGTAGGGGCTGGCTCGGCGAGTCTGGGGGCCACAAGGCAGGCGCTCGGGGTGGGAAGATCACAAGCAGGCCACTGCTGTGAGACAGGGGCTGTCTCTTCTGGCTGATGAAGCCAGGTCCACCCAGGACAACCTCCCACTGACTAATATAAAGGCAACTGATTAGGGGCTTTCACCACACCTGCGGAATTCCTTCACCGCAGCACCTACATCAGTTTGGCTGAATGCCTTGGAGAAGGTGCGAGTCTGCTAGGGACCGGCTGCAGCCTCCCTTCTGTCCTCCAGCCCTTGACAGAGATCATCACCGGCAACCCAGCCTGAATGGGAACAAACGGGAAAGGGGATTCTGGAGACTGACATTCAGCCTCTCCAAGCTGATACATCAAAAAGCCATCATATCCATACATTCCTTTCTTTTATCCTGAAAGCTAAATGTGTGTTGGCTTTCTTTCTTTCTTTGAGGGAAAGAGAGAGTATGAGTGGGAGGGGCAGAGGGAGAGGGAGAGAGGATCTCAAGCAGATTCCGTGCTGAGCACGGCGCCCGATGTGGGGATTGATCTCATGACCCTGAGATCAGGACATGAGTCGAAACCAAGTTGGACTCTCAACTGACTGTGCAACCGAGGTGCGCCCGTGTTGACTTTCGATCACTTGGGATGAAAAACCTCCTCACTCGGTTGCCATTTATCGAGTGCCTGACTTCCACATATCCTCTCGCTTAATCCTTATACATAGACAAATGAGATAGGTAGTATTTCTAATTTTGGAGCCTGAGGCTGAGAGAGGTCAAGATATTGTTCAAAGACACAGAGCTTCAAGCACAATCTGTCTTTCTACCATTGATGCCACAATGCCAGTCTTGGCCAGAAGGTGCCATCCCAGTTGGTGTACGAATTTCTTAGAGCGAAATGAGTGAAAACGTGTAAAGTGCTTAAAACAGTGCCCGAGAGCAGTTTGGAAGCAGATTTCAGCAGAATTGTTATTTTTTTTCTGCTAAAAAGAGGTCTAAGGAATGGTCCTGGTTGAGCCAGCTCTCAAGTACCAAACCTGCGCACCATTCTGGACATGAATCCTCAGCCCCAGCTACTCCAGCCGCCACCGTCTGTGTCTTCCCAGCTGAGTCTCCAGACATTTCCTGACCCACAGAATTTGTGATCATTGCCAAAAGGTTGGGTCAAGCCACCAAATTCTGGGGTAGTTTGGTACAGAGTACTAGTGACTTGGAACACTCATGCCATGCCACACCCCTGCTGGGAATGTTCCAGGGGTTCCACATGGCTACCGGGATAAAATCCAGATTCCTTTACCCTTCCTCACCAGGTTCCTTCCCACCCCCACAGCCAACTCCTGTCCCTCCCACACGAGCCCGCAATCCATGGGATGTTCCCTGCTTTCATATGTGTTGTCGCTCTGTCCAGATGTCTTTCTGACATCCAGACATTAAGCGAATTATCCGGCAAATTGGGAGATGTAAACCCACTTTCTTCCTTTCTTTCCTGAAATCCTTTTTTTTTCCCAGGAAGACTAGTGTTTGCATGGCCCTAAAATAGTTCAGGGGCTCTGCGAGAGAATATTCAAAGAATGTGGGTTATTTCCTGGGTCTCTGAATAAAATAACAGTTATCTATATGGATTCTGGGGCCAGATCACCCGGATTCCAATCCCAGCTCTGTCACTTACTAGCGGGTGACTGTGTGCAAGTTACTCAACCCTTCTGGGCTCCCAGGATTATCCTCCATCAGCAGAATAGGGAATAAATGATACTCCAGAGAGGTTTGATAAGGATTCCCTGAGTGAAAATGTGTAAAGTGCTTAAAAGGGTGCCTGGCAGAGAGTGCTCCAATAAAGAAGTGTTTATTTTTAATTTTATTTTTTTGAAGATTTTATTTATTTGTCAGAGAGAGAGAGAGCACAAGCAGAGGGAGTGGCAGGCAGAGGGAGAAGCAGGCTCCCGCTGAGCAGGGAGCCCAACCTGCAACTCGATCCCAGGACGCTCGGATCATGACCTGAGCCGAAGGCTGAGGCTTAACTGCCTGAGCCCCCCAGGCGTCCTGGAAGTGTTTGTTTAAAATAAAACACGTCTCCTGCAAGCAGCTGGCTCTAGCCATTGCTACAGCCACAGTGTGTAACAGCTCCAGGGGCAGGCCCAGCTTCGCTCAGCACCTTCAGCTTGCCAAGCGGGGACATCACCGTGGCTCATTTAATCTATTAGACCCTTGAAGACAGAGTCTGGGTTTTACTCCTTCCTAACTCTCCCCAGAACTGGAGTGGTATTAGGCCTTCAATAAATGTGTATTGAATCCTGCTTTGATGTTACAATCTGAGCCCAGAAAAGGTTCAACGAGTTCTTCTAAGTCATACAGGTAATTAGTGGCTGAGTAGTGACTAAAACTTTCAGTCTCATTCACTCCGACTGCCAGGCCCAAGCTAGTTACTGTGTGTGCATGCACCCGAGCGTGCACGTGAGTGTGCATCCACAGTATCATCACTAGTGAGCATTTGCTTTTAAAATTATTTTATTCAGATACCCGTAAAATAATCTGTGGTCTTTCAGCATCCTTCCTCTGGCCCCTGCGCTGATTTAGGGTGGTACAATCACTACTATTCCTGGAGAAGGAGGGTCACAGAGAAGGACGTGGATAAGCCTTCTTCCGATTATTCAGAAGATTTTCTGAATATCTGGGTAATTCCGACGCATTGAACATCTCCCTAAGGTAGGAGGTGGTGGCTTTCATCCGATCACTTTTTCCAGGTGTGGAGGTAAGGGCAGCATTATTCAAAAACCCTAATTCGGGGCGCCTGGGATAAGCCTCGGACCCTTGATCTCGGCTCAGGTCTTGATCTCAGGGTCCGAGCTGGAGCCCGCCTTGGGCTCCAATGCTGGGCAGGGAGCCTACTTAAAAAAAAAAATTCCCCAAAACCCCTAATTCAGTGTGGGGCCTCCAGCCGCGGGCTTGGACACTGCAGCCGAACCCTTTCGCTTCTACTAACTGTCACGTTGTCGACACCAGACGGCGCTGTGCCCTCGCTGGCTTTTGAACTACCACGTCGAGCGCAAAAGGCTAGGTTCGCGTCCAGGACAGTTCAGGGGTTGGTTCCCAGCATTGTTCAACCAGTCTTTTGAACCTGTTTGAAAAGCCGCGTCTCCTGCTTTCAGCTCTATTATCGACTGGAACGAAATCCACTTAAATGGGAATGCGTTGAAGGCCTACTAGGCACCGGGCGCTGTGCGCCCCTGGCCTCAATCCGCCCAGCGTTGTGTGCTTCCTCCAGATGAAAGGACTCAGCTCCCGGCTTTCGCGACAGGGCCGGCCGAGCACGCCAGCCCCTTTCGCGGTGTCCCGGGCCGAGGCTTACGCCCAGCTCACCTGTTCCGGGGAGGCGAGCTGCGTCCATCCCTCCCAGGACCTGAACCGCGCGGGCTTCCTCCGCGTTCCTCTTCTACTTTCCTGCCTCCGCCCGAATCCGTAAGTGGCATTTTGGGGGGGGGAGGCGGGGAGAAGGGCGGGGAAGGGGCCCGGCGGGGAGGGGCGTCGGAGCGCTGTCGCCGAGTGCCGCACCACCCCCTCCGCCCCGCGCCGGGGTGTGGGCGCGGCGCAGGGCGCTGCAGAGGGCCGGGCGCGTGGGGACGCGGGAGTGCGGGCTTCTCCGTGAGCCGCGCGGCGCCGGAGCACGCTGGCCGCCTGAGCTCGGCGCGGAGCGAGCCGCCGCCACCCGCCCCTGCGCGCGCCGCGCCATGGAGCCTTCGCACAAAGACGCCGAGACGGCGGCGGCGGCGGCGGCGGCGGCGGCGGCGGCGGCGGCGGCGGTGGACCCCCGCGCCGCGTCTTCGTCCAGCGGGGTGGTGGTGCAGGTCCGCGAGAAGAAGGGCCCCCTGCGCGCCGCCATCCCCTACATGCCCTTCCCGGTGGCCGTCATCTGCCTCTTCCTCAACACCTTCGTGCCGGGATTGGGTAAGACGCGGCGGTCGCGACCCCTGCGCCCCGGACCCCGGCGCGGAGGGCACGGGGGACGCCCTCGGGTGGCGCCCGCGTTCCCAGCGCCCCCGGGCGGGTAGCCGAGGCGCGCGGAGTAGGCGCCCGGGGGGAGGCGCGGCGCGGGGCTCCCTGACCCGCCCTTCACCTCCTCCCAACTGTGAGCGTCGTGGTCCGGCCCCAAAAGCCGGAACTTTGCCGGGGACCGGGGGTGGGGGGGTGCCGGCGGGCGGTGGCGCGGACGGCTCCTCTCGGCCCCGGCGAGGCTCCGCTCCAGACGCCCCGAAATCCTGCTCCTCGTTGCCGCCACGCGCGCCCTCCCGTGAGCCCCTTCCTTCGAGGGGCGCGGGGCCGGGCCGGGGGAGCGCGGCGGCGACCGAGCTCCCGGGCGTTGGAGAGGTCGGCCGAGCCGGGCTTCGGCGACACCGCGCGAGCCCGCCCGCCTTTGCGGAGTGCTGACCGTGCGGGGGCGAGTGTCCTCCGCCTCCTTCCGGTGTGTCCGCGATTCCGCCAGCACCCGCAGGGCTCGGGTGGGGTGGACGGGGGGCGGCCTCATTAGTTTCAATGCCTGTGGGTTTGCTCCCTTCCGTCCCTTCCGTTCCTGAGAAAGTGGGGAGCGCGCCGATGTAATTCTGTGTGGGACTCTGGCTGCCTGGAGGGCGCCCTGATGGTCCCAGCGTCCCAAGTTTCCCTCACCCTCCCTCTCCTGACCCCACCCCAAATCTCTGTCTGCGTGCCCTCCCCCAACTCCTGGCTCGCCTGCTTGGCACCGGCTGTTCTTGCCGGGAGGCCACCCCCCTCCAAATGCGTGCGAGACTGGAGCGGCAGGCACCTCTGTGCCCTCCCCAGGAGAGAGCCTGCCCCTGCGCCAGCCAGTTGCCAGCGCATGGCTCCAAGTTCCCAAGAACAGGTCAGCTCGAAGCCGTTTGCTGTTTTACTTTGGCCTTTCTCACGGCCTCGCGCTTAGCCAGCTCCCCGGGGCCCGTGCCGTGGCGGTGGTAGGGAAGGTCACACCCATCCACGCAGGACGCGTTCACTTTCCCCTCGGGGCTTGCTTGTGCTTGTGCGCTCCCTGGGCGGCTGCGGGGCGCCGGGGCCGCAGATCTGTCTGAGCAGGAAGTTAGGTGGGCGGCAGCCATGCTCCCCCCTCGCGGGGCGTCCAGCAGCCTGCCCCCGGGGCCCTGTCGCCAGGCCAGCTGTCCGCACACTTGGACGCCGCGGGGACAGCTAGCCATTGTTCGTTTGTGTCAGAAATTCCCACCTGCTGGAGTACAAACGCACGGCCTAGCCATCTCTCCGGGGACGCGAAGATCGAGAGCGGGGATGGGTCTTCGTTACACTTTTTTAAAAGTGGTGAAGCAAATGGCACCCTGTACGGTCTTTTGAGGAAACCAATGCATTCTGTTTCCCCCTTGGGAGGGGCTGCCCCAAGCTGCTGCTGGGTGGGGGTATCTACCCCCCCCCCCCCCCGCCCTGCGGCGGACCACCACAGCTGTGCCCACCTGTGCACCTGTGCAGGCCTCCCCACCGCGGGTTATGCCCCTGCCCTGGGCATCCAGCTCTTTCTTCCCTCTTTGCACCTCCCTTTGTTAGATCAGAACCCTATGGGATTTTTCTAAGAAACCTTTCTGAGAAGGCAGAAGAAAATAAAGGGAAAATTAGCAAACTGCAGAAGTTAATAAAACAGGTGAGCCAAGGGGCGCCCGGGTGGCTCAGTTGGTTAAGCGACTGCCTTCGGCTCAGGTCATGATCCTGGAGTCCTGGGATCGAGTCCCGCATCGGGCTCCCTGCTCAGCAGGGAGTCTGCTTCTCTCTCTGACCCTCCTCCCTCTCATGCTCTCTGTCTCTCATTCTCTCTCTCGCAAATAAATAAAATCTTAAAAAAAAACAGGTGAGCCAAGTGTGTACAGGTTTCTGAATTTTCAAGGACCAAATCCAGGCATGTTTTTCGTTTTGTTTTGCTTGTCATTGTCCAGTTTGCTGGCACGCAGGCCCCCGCCCTTCTGCACCCCCAAGGAGGAGCTCCTGATCCTGGGTGGTGTTTCTTACCTGTAAGGCAAGGATGCTTGTCATTCTGGGCTGTGGAGAGGACAGAATGAAATTCTAGAAAGTTCAGGGGTTGGGCGCAGAGGCAGTGCTCCAGGGAGGGTGGGTTCCTCTTGCCCTTGGCCCTTCTGCAGAGCTGAGCACTGCCCCCCACCTCTGGCTGTACAAGGGTGCTTCTTCGGGACCTTGGCTCTGAGTCCTTGTGGATCTCTCTGCTCCCCTCAACCTTCAGTGGAGCCCGGGGTGACAAGGCAGGCCATGCAAAACTCGCAGGCATTTTTTGTGTTGTTTTGTTTTTGTTTTTGTTTTTTTGTCCTCCATGAGTGGTGTGAGTGGCTCCAGCGCCTGGAAATCATCGCCTTGGCCTAGATCCCCTCCTCTAGGTCCTTCTGGCTTATCTGAAGCTCCCGTGAAAACTGACTATTGATGTCGGGCTCTGCCCTTTTATGAAGTGCAGCTTTTTTCCGATGCATTTGCTCTCACTCATTCAACCAACACAGAGCAACCACTACATACCAGGCACTGGGGTGTGACAATGAAGAAGTCAGTCGAGGTGTCATAGACTGTTGGGGAAAATGGATGCAAACTTTGTTTGAATTTGATAAATGCTGTCATGGCAGCAAGACCAGCGTTTGAGCACAGTTAATTCTTCCTAGGTGGAAGTGGAGTTCAGAGAAAGCTTCCGAGAGGTGTTGCAGGAGGTGAGACCCTGCCCAGGAAATCAGCCACAAGGCCCCAAGCCCTTGCTTGTCCTCACTTCACTCCCACTCTTTGGAAACTGGTCAGACCTTTGGCCCAAAGATCGTTTCTTTTTTCTGGAAACTTCCTTCTCTGCAAGTCTTCTCCTCATTGGCAAATCGAATGGGACAGAGGGGAGGGGGTGGGGGGCTGGATGAAGGCATGTTTTTCCTCTGATGTGGGTGTCTCATGTTCATCTAGCATGAGAAGCCCAGTCCTTACTGTCCCTGGGGCCTTGTCGATGTAAGCAACAGTGCTGTCACTCCATAGAGGGATGCTTCCTCTCCTGGGATTTATGATTTATGGTCACTCTGACTCCTCATTGGAACAATACAAAACAGATAAAAACAGATGATGGTAGGGGCGCCTGGGTGGCTCAGTCAGTTAAGCATTCGACTCTTGGTTTTCTTGGCTCAGGTCATGATCTCAGGGTTGTGAGATGGGTTTCTCTCTCCCTCTCCCCCTCCCCCCCTGCTCGTGCACACGCACACACACTCTCTTAAACAAACAAACAAATAAATAAATCTTTAAAAACATGGATGCTGGTAAAGAGAGTGCCCCTCCACCTCGTCTTATTCAGTGACACACTACTAATACAGACCGTTGTAAGTAACTTCATAGTCCAAAACATAGGGCACTTATAAGTTTACATGCAAGTATTCATATATATAATGAAAGTTCATTGTTATGTCCCAGAATGGACAGAGAGTTTGTCTGTTGGTTATGGGCAAAGTTATACTTTTATATTTAAAAATTTTATCTCTATTGACTGACTCGGTGAAACGAAATTGTTGATAACTCAGATGGTGACAGGGAGGTGGTAGGGGGGAGAGCTTCCCTTGACCGTTAACCATGCCTTCAGACTAATGTTGGCCACAAATCTACTGGAGAATACTCATAGATATTTAATCTATCTCTAATATACTGCCTACTCTTTGACACCCAGCGAAAGTCTGCTTCCCTGGTAAGAGCCCCACAGGCTGGCTCAGCTTCTCTCTGTCTTTCCTCCAGCCCCGAGGCTCAAACTGATGATGAATATTGCCCTATCTTGTGGCATCTACTGCTGACTTTTTAAATTGTTTTTCAAGAGTTTATTTTTTACCTCTGTAAATGTAAGTTCCTTGAAAGCAGCAACCATTTTAAATTTCTCCTTGATATAGTATGCTATATATGAATGAATATTGACTAGAATTATACTCCTGGAATAGGCATTAGAGGTCATCCGGTCCAATGCCTTTATTTTATATGTAAGTGTGGTGGTCCTGAGGATGCAAGGACCAAGGAAGTTTACATCCTATTCAACCTTTTTAAGGAAGTTATTTAAGTATGTATTTCAGTAAAACCAGAGAGTAAATCAAGAGAGAAGATACGAGATCCAGGAAACAAGGGATCCAATTCAGGGCAGCCATGAAAATCGAGGATAAAATTGTTCAGCAGGCCTGAGAGCAGGCAGTCTTCTTTAGAGTGGGAGGATGAAGGCCACAGGAAAGAGTTTTCCGAGAATGGTGTGAGAAGGGGACATTCCTTAGAGCTAAGAGTATTACTGGGACTGCCAGAAATTAAACCTTGGATGAAAAACAGAAGGCAATTAGTAACAGCAGTAAAGACAAAAGGCTATGCAAAAGCATTAAGATCCAAAAATGAAGCAAAATGCCCAATTAGATCAGAAGGTCAGCAGACTTCACAAAAGAAGAAGAAAAATATTCCAAACAACAAATGGAATGAGAAGGAATTTGGAGGATATTGGGGATACAGTGTAGAAAGCACATGTTTCTTCCACCAACAATAAAAAAAGAGAGGTAATCAGCAACTTCAGGGAGATGAAAAATTTTTCATGAAAGGCATAGCTCAAATATGAAGCAAATCAAAATGTGGCCTGATATGGAGCAAATGATGGAATATATAAAAAAGGCTCTTCGAAGTGCATAGGGTCTGTGCCATTGGAACAGTGGTGCACAATATGGGCTCTTAGCACCTCTTTGATTCTGCAGCAAAGAATATTTGCTTAGTCATAATAATATAAATGCTGCTCAGTGGTTTTCAGCTTTTAAAAGCAACCACAGACAAGGCACTGAAGACTGCTTAATAATAGCTATAAAGGAAGATGTAAAGTTTCTCCACCTTCACAATATAAAATGACAACTATAGCTTCTAGAAGTTGGCAGGTGGGTTGTGATAGGTTATTGTTCCCAATTATTCACTGTCCTCCCTGAAAAGAGGATGGCACATCCCCACCTGATGCCATATGGCTTGCCATGCTTCCTGTGGGAGGGGAATATTTCCTTCCCTGCCCACTGATAACAGGTTTGGCCACGTGACTTGCTTTGGCCAATCGAATGTGAGTGGCAGTGACATATGCCATGACTGAGCAGACACTTTAAGAGGCATTGTGAGGTTCTGGCATTGCTCTTCTCTTTTTCTCATGAGAGTGGCAGGTCTCAGATGGGGCTGCTCTTCAGTCTGCCTCCCAGAATAAAAAGGGACATCAGAAGCACAGCACAGCATGTCACATGAATAAGAAATAAACGTGAGTTGCCGAGATTTTGTAGTAATTAGCATTGTTACTGTCCTAGCGCACCGTACCAAAGCTGACTGACATGGAGAGGGTAGGGTAGAGGTGTGAATACCCTCCTCGTACAAAGGGCAGGGGAGAATCAAGGGATGCTGTCCGTCATTTGCAGATCAAGACATAAAGGTTACCAAGGTGATCAGTGGATGAACCGAAATAAGGCTATGTTGGGACAGAGGAACAATAGTGGGTCAATGATATACTGGGATAGTATTGGGACAGGAGCAACAGGAAGATGAGGGCTGATGTAAGTTAGCTGATCTTACATATCATAGCAGAAAGTCAATGTCTAATGTTGATAAAACATGAAAAAGCAATATAAGTATACTCTGGAGATTAGAAAAACATCAGAAGAATCCCCACTCTTTCTGATATCACCATTGTTTCTTTACCAACTGGCTCATTCCCAGCAGTGTACATACATGCTGACCTTGTCCCCCCCCTTTTAAAAATAGCCTCTTTTGATCTTCTACCCCTCTCCCGCCACTGCTCTTTACAGTACAGTTCCCTGCAGGAGTTACCTGGATTGGCGGTCACCGATCCCTCTCCTCTTGCTTTCTCTTGAACCCACTGTAGTCATTCTGTGTCCGCCACTCACCTGAATTGTACTTTTCAGGATCCCCAGCACCTCGGGGTTGCTAAATCCCGTGGCTGGATCTCTGTCTCCTTCTCCTGGAGCGCTCAGTAGCATTGGACACAGTACCTGTTCCCTCCTTGAAACACTGTCTTCCTCTGGCTTCTGGAAGACTCCCCTCTCCTGGTTTTCTCTGTGCCTCACAGTGCCTTCTCTGTCTCCCTTGCTTGTCTTGGCAGCCTCCAACCTTGGGAGTCCCTGGGCACTCGGGGCTCTTGATCTTGGCCTTCTCTTTGACCTTGCTCTTCTTCCCGCCTACACTGGCCCCTTTGATGGTGTCTCCTGGCTTTCTCTTCCATCTTTATGATGATCACTCCTAAAGTCAGATCTCCTGCTCAGACCTCCCTCTGGACTCCGGAGTCTTACACCCAGCTGACTTTCCAGCATCTACACTTGCAACCCACCAGGCATCCGAGACTTAACTTACTTAAAGCCAAGCTCCCGATGTTCTTCTCCAGGCCTGCTTCTCCCTTCTTTATCCCCCTCGAAGCAAATGGCATCCTTCCAGGAGCTCAGGCCAAAAACCCGGACTCATCCTTGACTCCTCTTTTTCTCGCACCCCACGCCCAATCTGTCTGGGAATGCTCCTGGCTCTGCTTTCAAAATCAATTCAGCATCTGACCACTTCTTACCACGCTGCTTCTGCCTTGCTGGTCCAAGCCCCATCTCCTCCTAAATGGTTGCCATGGGCCCGTAACTGGTCTGCTCACTTTTATTGATGTTCCTCGTGGTCTCTCTTCAACATGGCCACCAGGGCAATCCTTTGAAAACACGAGTGAGTCGGATCAGGTCATCGTTTGAGCTGGAAACCCTCCAAAGTCTCCATGTCACTTAGAGCAAAAGCTCAAGCTTTTATCATAACCCACAAGGCCCTGGGTCAGAACTTTCCCAAAGAAATATGACATGAGCCACAGGTGTAATCTAAAATTTTCTAGTACCTATATCATAAAACATTAAAAGGAAGAGGTGAAATTACCTTTACTAGTATATTTTATTTAACTCAGTATATCCAATATATTTATCATCCAGTGCATGTCAATCAAAATTATTAATGAAATGTTTACTATTTCTTTTTTACATACTACGTTTTCTTTTTTTTTTTTTTTAAAGATTTTATTTATTTATTTGAGAGAGAGAGACTGAGAGACAGAGAGCATGAGAGGGAGGAGGGTCGGAGGGAGAAGCAGACTCCCTGCTGAACAGGGAGCCCGATGCGGGACTCGATCCCGGGACTCCAGGATCATGACCTGAGCCGAAGGCAGTCGCTTAACCAACTGAGCCACCCAGGCGCCCTACATACTACGTTTTCAAAGCCTTACAGCACATCTCAGTTTGGACTAGCCCCGTTCCAGGGCCTGCAGCTGCAGAGCATCCGCCATCCGCTATCCTTCAGATTCACCTCCCACTCCTCTCCCTCTCGCTCCCTCGGTTCCAGCCCCACTGGCCTCCTTGCCATTTCTTGGCTATTTGAAGAGGCACCTTCGCACTTCAGAGGGTTTGCATTTGCTGTTCCTTCTGCCTGGCAGACTCGTCCCACAGATATCTATGTGGCTCGCTCATTCACGTCCCGAGCACTTTGCTCCAATGTCATGGACTCAGCGAGGCCGCCTGTGTTGGGGGTGCTGGGGCCCCCACAACCAGCACCAAAGACTGGGTGGCTTAAGCAACAGGAGTTTATCTTCTCGCTCCTGGAGGCTGGACTGGTTTCTCCTGGGGCCTCTCTGCCTGGCTTGTAGATGGCTGTCCTCACGCTGTCTTTGCTCTGTGCGTGCTTGTGTCTATGTCCTAATTTCCCCTTCTTTTAAGGACTCAAGTCATACTGGATTAGGGTCCACCCAAAGACCTCATTTTAACTTAATCACCTCTTTAAAGATCTTATCTCCAGAGATGCCCGGACTCTTGGCTTCTTCAGCTTAGGTCATGATCTCGGGGTCGTGGGATCGAGCCCCGTGTTGGGCTCCCTGCTCAGCGGGGAGTCTGCTTGAGGTTCTCTTCCTCTGCCTCCCTACCCCCCCCCCCACCAAATAAATGAAAGAATCTTTTTTGAAAAAAGATCTTATCTCCAAATACAGTCACAGTCTGAGGTGCTGGGGGTGAGGACTTCAACCTGTGGATTTTGAGGGGACACAGTTCAGCCCAAACACCCTCCCAGATGATCTTACTTAAGACGGCAGCTCTCCCCCTCCTCCCCACTCTCCCTCCTCCCCACAGGCCCTACCTTTCCCTACTTCCTTTTCCTCGAGAGCACTGTCGCTATCAAACATGCTGTATATTTAACTTATTTTCTCTATTGTCTGGTTTTTGTTTGGCTGGTTTTGGTCTCTTCTGTTCATTGCTGTATCTCTGCACCCTAGAACAGTGCCTCGTTCATGACGGGGGCTCCATAAATAGAAGTGCTTGCCTTTGGGAAGCTGGACTCAGCAACGAGAGCTCTCTGAGTATTGCTGGCCCCTAAAAGCCCTTTTTTCTCTGTTTGATTTTTTAAAACTGTATACCTGTATTACTTGCCTTTTTTTTTTTTTTTTTGATAAGAATCAATGCCACGGAAAGAGAAGGGGCTTTTATGTGTCACTGATAGGAATGTAAATTGGGACATATTTTCTGGAAACCAGTTTGGCACTTAGGTATCAAGAGTCTTCAAATGTTCATACCCGTTAGGTCAGTAATCCCGCTTGCAGGAACTCATCCTAAGAAAACAATCAAAAACAGGGACGGAAAGTTATGCATAAAGATGTGCCAGGAAGCCTTATTTGTAACCTTGAAAATTATAAACAAACCTGGGTGCCTGGCTGGCTCAGTGGGCGGAGCGGGTGACTCTTGATCTCAGGGTTGTGAGTTCAAGCCCCACGTGGGACGTAAAAATGACTTTATAAAAATGGTATTATAAATAAACCCAGATGACAACAATAGAAGGATGGTAGAATATTATTTACCCCTTGAAATAGTGTTTACAAAGAGTTTCTGATGGTGGGGCAGCAAGTTTTAGGGGGAAATGGGAAAAACATAGTTTGAAATTGTGCAATCCGTAGGATCTCAAGTCTTTGGTATTTTGTGGATTCTAAGGCACCTCCTTTCCCCACGGCGTGGATGTTTCTGAACGTGAGACTGATACCAAGAGAAATGGTTTCTTTCTTTTCTTCCTTTCTTTCCTAAAAAGTTGTTGCTAAATTCACGGTGTGTTTCATGATCAGTGGAATCTTAAAATCAAGAGCATACAAGGTAGAAGACAGATGGGTAGATAAAACCAGACAACACCGAGATGTTAACAGGTGGGGAGCGCCTGGGGGCTATTTTCTTCTTCATACTTTTACACATTTCCCAAATTTTCTAAAACAAACACAAAATGTATTACTTTTGTAATTAGAAAAACTGAATCAGCATTGTCTTGAGCAAACTCCTCCTGTAAGTTTACGACGGTCTAATGCAAGTACGGCACTGTTTTCACAATGGTGAAGGGCTGGGAAATGCCTGGGACAGTGGGGTCCCCGCAGGATCGTTTATGATCAGTGTCCATGCGGCGCCGGGTCAGGTGTGGCAGTGGGTCAGAGGCCCCCTGTCACTCTCGGGAGCCGAGGGACACGTGCTCCGTGAGTCTCCCGTGGGATGTGTCCCACTGTGGCTTGGGTCAGGGTGACCGGGTCACGTTCAGGAATGCCAGCAGTGTCCCTATTTCCTCTGAGGTGTTGCAAGGGACTGAGCTGCTGGAAGTGGTGAGCCAGCAGATGCTACTGAGGAAGTCCGTGTTTCCATCAAGTGTCGCCGAGTGCTGTGCAGAGGAGAGTGACTTCCGAGTGCCTCCAGCAGCGTGTCACTGGCCAGGCGAGCAGCGTGCCCCTACTGTGCGCCAGGTCCGTGCTTGGGCTGAGAACCACAGTCGAGGCAGACGCGGTCCCCTCCCTCAAGGAGCTGACCGGCTGATGGGAGGTGCGCTGTCATGAATGGGTGTGCGAGTTACTGGAGGCCGGGCCACCTGAATGCGGTCACGGCGGTGAGGGAGTGCTTTCCGCCACAGCTGGCTAGCCGGGAAGTGAGCAATGGGCTGAAACAGAACGACCCAGACGGCAGGGAACAGAGTAACATTTCCAGCTGTGTGTCCGATTCCTGAAGCCCCAAACGTCCTGGAAGCTGGGGACCTCAGAATTGGCTCTGGTTCTCAAGAGCACGGAACCCTGAGCAGGTCCCTTCACCTCCCTGAGCCTCCGCATCCCTGTTGGTAGACTGGGGCTCAGGACTCCCGCTAGGCCACCTCACAAGGTCACTGTGTTCTGTTAACCACTAGTTAGCATCGGCCAAATGTCCTTTGTTCCCAAGGTCATTTCTGGGCCCCCTCCCAGGGTGGGCAGGACCCCCCCGTAAGTGCTTCCTGGTCCCTCAGAGCCGAGACCTGCCTCACACACCCAACACGCTGGGGGTGTCCTCCAAACCCAGGGCCTGGGGCTGACTTTACTGTTGGGTGAGAGGCGGTAGGAGCATGACTGGTGATGAGTGTGCGCACGTGTGTGCGTGTGCGTTGCACACACAAAGGCCACCACAGGCTTTACCTTTACATGAGGCACATGTGGGTGGCACAGAGCCTTGAAACCCCGTCACCTGGGCCAGGTGGAGGAGGCCTTGGCAGGATGTACGTCAGGCAGGTGTGTCTTCAGCGTGGGAGCTTCCTGGGAGAACGGGGTGCGGGGCCTCCATACCCCAGGCTGAGCCATGCTAACCAGGAACGGAGTTTCTAAGGGGACGCTGAAGCGATGGTGTGGGGACAGCATTTTCTTATTCAAACAGCAGAACACAGGGATATATTGGGCATTTATTCAAACTCATCAGAGAGACTGTTTTCTTGGCCGGAGTAGCTGACACAAGACAGGGCTGTCCCGGAACCGGGAACGTGGGGCAGGCCCGGCTGGGGTGCTCTGGGGGAGCTACGCTTTGGTCGTTGCTTTCATACTTGCTTTCATACGGTGCTCCTGTGCCTGGGACCGTCACCCCCCATCGAGGGCAGCGCCTGCCCCAGCCGTCAAGGCCCACCTCAGGCCCCAATAACTGGGGTTCTTAGAAGTTCAGAGCAGAAAGGGGGCCGTGGATGACGCACCAAAGTTGCAGGTTGGGTGAGGGCCGCTTTGGTCGTTGTTGACTGGGAAGCTTGACGGCCATGCCAAGATAATTTGGTGTTTGTGGAGAACAGCCCGTCCAAAGACCTCCACAAAGGAAATAGCCCAACATTCCCAGGGCCAGGCAGCCTTAGGGCGGCTCCAGTCCCTGCATTTTACCTAAGAGGGGGCCTCTCCATCCCTGGCGCCCTGACCCTGCAGTGTCACCTCGCTGACACCTGCAGAGGCCCTCCTGCCACCTCAGGGCTGCTTGTCGTGGGTGCCTAATTGCTGTAATTGCCACTTTTTGAATGAAACATGTGCACGGGCCTTCCAAAGTCTGGGGAAGGACCACGTGCCAGGGACCCATCAGTTTCCCGTCCCTGCTCGTCCTCCCTCGTGATGGCCTGCGCAGGGGGTCCCTGGCACCTCCTTCTCGGGACCCGTGGATGGAGCCAGTCCAGGGGCGCCACGTCCCCGACAGCATTTGCTCACTTCCTGTCTGTGTGTCACATTCCGGTGATTCTCGTGCTGTGTCAGTTTTCCTTACCACATCGGCTCTAGCGGGCTGTGATCCGTGAGGGTGACGCCGAAAGCTCACGCGGTTCGCACTGGGCAGTAACAAAGTCTTTCTAAATTAAGGTATGTGCTTTGTTTTGGACCCAATGCTGTTGCACATCCAATAGGCCGCAGTAGAGTGTGAACGTGACTTCTCTGTGTCCTGGAAGCCGAGCAGCGCATTTGACTTGCTTTTTTGTGACCCTCGCCTGGTTGTGGAGTTCTGGCGCCTACCCCGCCAGATCTCCCAGGGCCACCTGCCCACACCGGAACAGTCACCCAGTGTCCCATTCCGTGGTTTTCAGCCAGTTCCTCGTCTTTTGTGCCTGCCCCTGCCCCGTCTTCCAATCCTACTCCCTGACCGCCTTCTTTCAGATCCTAGGACGCGTGATGTGACAAGAACACGTGAGTACAGGTGGCTTCGAGGAAGCTTCTGCGTGGGGGCTTGCTGCCTGGGGGTGGCGGGGGCAGGAACCCGCGTCTGGGTGGGCTGGGCGCACGTCAGTGTGGTGGCCAGGCGCATGCAGGCAGCCAGCCTGGAGGCTCCCGAGCCCAAGAAGCATCTGGAAGCCAGGAAGGAAAACATGACAGCATGGCACCAGAGAAGAAGCTGAGCCCCGGGGCCTGTCCCAGGTGCACAGACACCCTCCCCATGGGGACAGGCCAGCTGTGGCCGCACTGTGTGAGGGACACGTGTCCTCCTTGGGCCTGGCTGCAGGAGCCACTCGACGGACGTGGGCCCTCCTGGGTCACAGGGCAGTCAGTGTGGCTGGGGCACGACGTTGCTGTGCACACAGGGTCTGTGTCCCCAGATGCCATCTCTGCTCGCGTCTCAGCTCTGACCACTTCCTCTTCTGCTCTGAAGCCTTCGACAGCTCCCGCCGTCCACGGGCCCAGTTCCTACTCCGCACGGGGCCCATGGGACCCAGTGAACTGTCCCCGCCCTCCCCCACTGGTTTCTTTAGGCCAGCGGGGCCACTTGCTTTCATACGGTGCTCCTGTGCCTGGGACCGCCACCCCCCATCGAGGGCAGCGCCTGCCCCAGCCGTCAAGGCCCACCTCAGACGGCCTCCTGACCCCTCTGTGCAGTGAGCTCCCCCTTGAGGACTGTCAAGCCACTTAGGATGTTCCTCTTGCTCCCCGGAAATTCTGGTTCTTCTGTTGCCTTAATCTTTTATAAATGTGTGTGTATATATATATATATATATTTTTTTTTTTTTTAAGTTTTATTTATTTAAGTCATCTCTACACCCCACATGGGCCTCGAACTCACGATCCCGAGATCAAGAGTCGTGCGCTCCTCGGACTGAGCCAGCCACGCGCCCCTCTGTTGTCTTAGTCTTCCGTGAATCGTTTCCTTGAGGGTTGGGGCTGTGCGTGACTTACCCTCTGCCTCGCCGGGTGCCTAGCACCCCTGTTGCAATCAAGCTGAACTAAATGCATCCTGATTTCTGGCTGTAAAGGTGGGGCAGAGAGCGGGTCCTTGTTCCTCAAATCTAGTGACCCCAAACATGACACAGGCTTTCATGTCACTCCTCAGCCTTCCCAGCTCAGAGGGAAGTAAGGGACAGAGTTCTCATGGCTGCAGGCAGGATGGGGGGGTGCTGTCTCTGAGGGGTCCTTGGTGTCCCAGCCACTCAGGGGAGGGGCCGTGGGGCAGAGGAGGGATGTTGCCTGCCCCTTTGCTGGGTCAGAGCACCTGCTCTGTGGGGGGTTCACTGGGACAGTCACGAGCTTACTGAGAAGAGCCGGGCTACCATCCATCCTTTCAAGTGGTATACCCAATGGCTGAGAAGGGGGGAGGGGAGCAGTGGAGATGATCAATCTCAGTAAACCGTTTTAATAAAGATTGGTTTGGGCAATAGCCATCAAATTAAATCTAGGGGGAAATTTTGATGGGAAACAGGATATTTGCATGATCTTTAAGTGCCTCCACAGAATGCTTCTAACTTGTAAAGAGAAAAGTGATGCAGCATCTTGACTGAGTGAACAGAATAACATCGCCTGGACCTTGAAAACATTACACCAGATGAAGGAAAGCAGTCACAAAAGACCCCACACTGTACGACTGCATTTATATGGACAATCTAGAATTGACTGATGCGTAGAGGTGGAGGGCAGCTTGGCTGAGGAGTGTGGCTGAGAGCACATGGGAGGGACTGTTAAGGCGTAGGGGGGGTTCTTCTGGGGTAGCAAAAATGTCTTAAAAGTGATTGTGCTTGGTTGCACACCGAATTATTAGATGGGCAAATGTTATGATATGTGAATTATAGCCCAATGAAGCGGTTAAAAGATTAGCATTACCGAGGTGAGACAGATGGACATCGCATGTCTCCTGGTGGGATCTCCTGTGCAGGATCCCAACCCAGGGTGCATGACCCAAATCTTCTGAGGAAGGAACCAGAGGAGCCCAAACTGAGGGGCATTCAACAAAATACCTAGCTGATATTTTTCAAAAACATCATTGTCACAAAAGATTAAAGAAGACTAAACAAACTTGAGAACTAAATGCAAAGCATAATCTTGGATTGGATCCCGTACCAGAGGAAAAAAGAATCCCAAGAAAGACGTCTTTGAGACAATTGGCAAAACTGGAATATGGGCTGTCAATTAGATAAATATCATATCCATGTTACGATTTCCAAAAGACAGTAACTGTGCTACGAATATGTAAAAACACAACTTTGTTGCTAGAAACACACTGAGGTTTAAGGGGTGAAGAGCCATGATGTACGCCGCCTATTTACAAAGGGTTCAGGAAAAATAAATAATAATATGGAAGAAAGAGAATAACAAATGTAGCAAGGTATTAAGAATTGGTAATCTGGGTAAAGGGTAGACAGGAGTTCCCCATATTATTTGTGAAACTTTTCTGCAAGTGTGGAAGTATTTGAAAAGAAAAATTATAAAATTATATAGTTAAAAGCCAAATACACTCAGACATTTCAGACGTAGCAGTTACAGCTAAATCCTAAGTACTGTAAGCTCTTTCTTATCACCGAAGGTCTGCCAGTTCTCACTAACTCAGGGGCCATCTGGGGCCACAGGGACAGAGTCCTGGTGAAGTGGCATATTGGCGTGCAGGGCCCAGACCCCCAGAAGAGATTTTCCCCGGGACTCATACCATTTAAATCCCAAGGTCACACAAAAGTTTATTGCAGCCCTTTGGGAGCATGAGCTGTTCCTCTGCCCCACCAGCGCAGGCCGGGGTATAACAGAAATGAGTTTCCCAGGAGGCTGGGAGATACAGCGGGTGCATGGTGAGCTGCCCTTGCAGTGGCTGGTTGGGACTAAACCCACTGCTTGTGCGGCCTGCCTCTGGGGTCGACCAGGAATCCAAACACTGCAGCCAGAGCTGGGGCAGATCCCAATGCCACAGATCTCTTTTGGAGAAGTCTCATTTCTTGGTTATTCCTGTTTGACATCTCCCTGTGGAGTCCAAGAGTCATTCGTGGACCTCAAAGAAACCAACCTCAAACCAACCGCCAATGAGCTTGTCATGCCGGCATGCCAGGAGAGTGAGGGAGAGCCTCCCCTTAGCCTTGGCTGCTCTCAGGGGTCCTGTGGTTGAACATGCAAGTGGAATCCTTCCAGAAATCACTCTGTGGCCTGACTCAGAGGTGGGAAAAAACAAACAAACAAAATCATAACCATCTTAGGCCCCAATAACTGGGGTTCTTAGAAGTTCAGAGCAGAAAGGGGGCCGTGGATGAGGCACCAAAGTTGCAGGTTGGGTGAGGGCAGATTTGGCCGGTCTTGGGCCTCCGTGCCTGGGGCTGGGCTCCGAGTTTGATACATCCTGATAAGAGGGGCCTCAGTGCTTGGGAACTGGTTTGAACTGAAGAAAAGCAGAGAAAAGCCATGGCTTTGGCAAGATACCGGATGGCTCGCGCCCACTCTTGGATGGGACTGTTGTGTGTTTTATCTTTTCCTGCTAGCTCTCACTTGAGCCCCATGCAACCGATGCTGAGGGACGTTCTCGATCTCCCTGTGTAGATTCTCAGGCATGCCTGGAGACCGACCAAAGCACTCCTCGAAGGCAGACCAGGGGAGGGCAGCAGGTGAGCACCTTGGTCTCCCCAGTGCTGTTTGCATCCCATCATTTCACATTCTGTTTGGGGTTCCCCACACACCACCCCCAGCCATCAGGGGACTGGCATCAGCACCAGTCGTGATTCTTAACCTAAGTCTGAAGATCATTAACACTGGCTGGGGGTAGGAGGTGGAGCAGTGGCTAAAGTGTGCTTTAAAACCGAGCATCTAATCTTTTGGATCATCTGGCCTACCTGCTGCTCTCATTCTGGCTTTCCCGTTTATCCTGTGGGTTGGTCTTGTCTCTTTGATGACACCTTTTCTGTGTGTCTTCCCCGACTCTTGGTCCAGTGCAGAGCACACAGCGGGATCCCAGCATAGCTGCTGACCGATAACGAGCTGGGAAGGAGAGCTGAGAGCCCATATCCCGGCTTCTCCTTCCAGCTCTGCCACGAGGGCAGCCGTGGGCTGATGGAGCTCACCGTCCTTGTCTAGGCCCCACTTCGTACCTGTCCGAAGCAGGGGTGCTTACTAGTCCTGCCTCTTTTTGCCGAGATTCAAAGATATCAGATCAGGGCCATAGGCACCTTGTACCTTTAAGTCAGGAGGTGAATGGAGGCTCCGCTGGTTGCTTGTCTGGCTGGTCCTGGCTGATTTCATGCTTTCAGGCTCTGAAGGAGTGAGCCCTGCCCTTGCAGAGGTGGGCAGGAGAGGACCCTTCCACCGCCTGTCTCCCTGGCCCCGCATCTCTTCCCCGGCCTGCCCTGGGCCCCGGCATGCTGACCTGCCTCGCCTGCTGCAGGTGTGTTGGACAATGGGAGGCCCTGGCAGGGGAGGGAGGGGAAGGGGCAAGAGGTCGGGTGTTGGCTCCTCCGGCTTCCTGCCTATGACCGTGGTTTCTGCCCTCCGGCCCTCTCCAGACTCAGACAACACCCCCTTCTCTCTCCCTGGGCCTTTAGGCCCAGCCTGGGACCGGCCTCCTGCTGCTGCAGGCCCCCAGCACTTCACTCTCCCCGTGGGTCCCCCACCCCAGACCTCTGTCAAAACAATAGCCCCTTCGTTAAGAGCCTGGCTCAAGCCCGATTCCTGCCAGGACCCCCTGGGTGCAGAGCTGGTTGTTGCCAGCGCCCCCTTCACGGGGCTGGGGGATACCAACCCGCCAGCTTGGCACCACGACCGCCCCCACCCCTCATTTTCCTATAGAAGTTGGTTCTAGCACAGTCTTCCTCCTGGAAGCTCTGGAACAGCCCGTACACCGAGCCAGAGCTTCCTGCCGGCTGGGGAGTGTGGGCGTCCAGCTTCCAAATGGCTCTCGTGCTCGTGACTCGCCGCGTTCCCAGGGGGCCGGGGCTGGGCTGAGCGCAACGCCCCGGCGTCCCAGCCGGGGTCCTCCTCCCTGCATCCTGTGTTCACGCTCTTGCCTCATGACCAGCCTCAGCCCAGCTCCTCTGGGCGGTTGTGGGTTGGGTGCTTGGTTCCCAAAGCTCCGGGCTGACCTCGCCTTGCAGGGAGGCCAGGCTTCGGAAGCTCTGCCATCCTGGGAGCGCCCTCGTCGCCTCCACCTGGGGCCCTCCTCGGCCTGGGGCCCCCCTTCTCTTGCCTTTCCCTCCGGACCACCACCCACTCCGCCTCCCCCCTTCCGCACGGGCTGTAGACATCCAACTTGGAAGAACTCACTCCCCATTCATTAGTGATACTTAGGGACCCGTCTCCACCATGATGGTCACTTTGGAAGAGGCACCATCTGGCCACTGCTGGCACCCCTCTTTCACTTCCTGAGATAACCAGAAGGCACCACAAGCCAGTCACCACCTCTGTCCAGTGTACTTTCCACTCCCTAAGACCCAGTGTTTTGCTTTTTGCCCCCCGCCCCATTCCCTTCCACTCCCCACTGTTTGGAGCCTGGGACCTGGGAAAGAATGAAGTCCTCATTGCGTGGTTTGATTTTTCTTCCTCCTGGCACAGAAAGAACCCCCAGTGTTTGAGCTGCTAAGGCCCCCAGTGATTCCTCGTTATGAGAAGAGTCATCCAAACACAGCCGTTACGCGTTAAGTCTTCACAAAAGACACCAAAGATTAGCGCACCGTCTACTTGCAAGGAGCCCCTTTGCTAGCCATACCAATTACGTTTTTAAGAAGCAGAGGGGTTCGAGTTGGGTTCTTCTGAATCTGGTTTTCTCCCCCTCCTTGTGATTTGTGTGCAGACTTCCGAGAGGCAGGTTTTATAATACAGATTCAGCCAGGCTAAATCACAGCGGCAGAACCTTATGCAATGGCTAAAAACCTATGAGTTAAAAATGGAATAGTCTTGCAGAGTGGAGAAGGTAATAACATCAGGGATGTGAAAATAGAAAGTAAAAAATTAGTATTTCAGCAATGCAGGTCTCTTACCCACATTTTTCTGCACCTGGAGAGCTTGGTGTCATTTTCCAGAATAAATCCAAAGTGCGAGCTCTCACTAGAAAAATAAAACTTTTGTTTTCACAGGTTCAACCCTCCGTCCCCAGTGAATCCAGCCAGGGTCAAGAGCCCTTTTTACTGACTGCTGGCCGTCATGCCAAAAACACGTTTTGTGTTTGTTAGAATCTGTATGTTCACTAATGCTCATAAAGGAACAGATTTTAGATTTTTATAAGTGGGTTTTGTTAATTTGCTATTTTAAAAATACTTGTGAGACCTTTACAGTTGCCATGGTGATATAATTTCCATAAACATGATTTTTTTGTGGGGATTTTTTGCACATTGAAGGCTGAGGTTGATAGCAGTGTTGGGGGGGAGTAGGTGGTGAATTTGGCAGCCACCCCATTGCTTCCTCCCTCAAATGCTGCAGATCTGGTTCCAGGGATCCACGTCATGGCAGAGACCTAGACCCCTAATCACCACATCTGACACCCTAGGCTTCTGGGGAGTGGGCCTGGTCAGGGGAGAAGGGGGCCAGCCCCCGGGTGGGGGGTCACGGGTACCTGCGTGGCCCATCAGTGGTCCAGCCCACGTCAGAGCGACCTGCACTCTCTCGCCAAACCTTGGCTTCACAAAGCCGTGGAGGACCCGACCTTGGAGCTGCCCGAGGGGCGATGGAGAGCCTAGAGACTCTTTCCCTTTGAACCAGATTCATCAAAAAAAAAAAATTCTATCTTAATTCACAATACTGCTAAAATGCTGAACGCTTGCAATGGAAAATGAAAATGTAACAAATATTAGCTGTTAAACAAGACAAGAAAGCATTGAATAAGAAGGCATTTTATAGTCCTCTAGAATGCCAGTAGTTGAGAAAAAGCAGATTTGATTAGAAGAAAAGTTAGATGGTCCCAGTGGCACCACGCTTCTTATCAGTGACGCTAGACATTTGCTTTGGCTCATGGAGAGACTTCACTGTTAAGCTTTATTTCCCGGAGAATGGAACATACAGAGAGATCAAGGGAGAAGCAGAACAAATAAGAGAGAGATTTCTAATAACTAAGAACGTCTGGGGAGGGAAACGGCCAGAAAAAGGAGTTTCAGGAGGCAGTGTCAGCCTGAGATGGCAGAGCAGTGTCGGGCCAGACGCTCCACGCCAGGCGCTGCCTAGCTCAGCCGAGGGGTTTGATTCATACGGAATCATGAATCATAAGCAAGTACGAATTACTAGAAAGGCTTTGTGTTGACTGTTTTTATTTAGGTAGTACCAGAAATTCGAACACGGCCACCCAGAGGAGAACGTCCCAGACTCCCCGAGTGGCGGAGTTACCCATCTTGATCTCTGGAGAGCCGACCCGCGGTGTCCAGGAGAGGTTGCGCGTGTCAGCGGCACGCCGATGGATGCCTGGAATGTGCACTGAACAAGGGCGTGTTCGGAAGTGTGCTAGATGGGCACAGAGCACCCCGCGAAGTGGAAAAGGCCCACGGACTGGCCCGTCTACAGAAGTCTGTGGCCACACAGCTGCTGTCGACCTAGGGTTTGTTGAGTGTGTCTCTTGAAGAGGAGGAAGATGAACCCGGAGTGTGGGCTGACATTCTGTGCCTCTGGAGTCGTGGGGCTGGGGGCAGGGCTCGCTGCGGGGTTGTGCCTGGCTGGCAAGGCGGGGGGGTGAGGGTGGTGACGTGCTCTGAGGGCTCTGCAGGCATTTTTGTTTGCCCTGAAATTGCCCAGAGGAATTTGGCATGGCACGCGGCCGGAAAGTGGCTCACTCTCCCAGCCGGAGTGGGGGGGCTCAGCACCCGCGCTGCACCAGCCTCTTCTTATAACACACATTTAATGTAAAGGTTTTTGTTTTTGTTTTTGTTTTAAATAATGCCTCAGTGGCAGGTAGCTTGGCTCTCGGCTGGGGCTGGTGGGCGGTGGGCGGGAGAGGGAAGCAGCATCCTGGGACTGATGCAGCAGGGTGGGGGAGCACCTCCCTCCTCATTGAGTCAGCATGTGGCCCTCGGGGCATGGCCTTCCAAGATGCTCTGTGATGTTCCGGGTGCAGGCAGGCCAGGACCGGTCCCCGCTCCCCTCGTCAGGAGCGGGAAGATTTCATCCTTTGGGAGGAAACAGTAAGCAGAAGTACCACCACCTGCCGCGCTGCCCAGAGGAGGGGACATAGGAGGGAGAGGTCCCCTGTGGGTCCTCGAGCACAAAGATCATTTGATGATGGGGAGCCAAGGATCCAGAATTTTTGTGGTGAGTGCTTCCCTGAATCCTGGTGACACCTTGCCGGGTAGAACTAATTTATTTTGCTGGGGGAATCCCTCCTGGATCCCACTCTACCAGGGGAGAGCTGTGTGACCTTGGGCAAGTTATTTAAGCCCTCTGTGCCTCAGTTTCTTCATCCGCAAAACGGGGGCAATCACAGGACCCACCACACAGGCCTCCTGAAGATTAAATGGGTTGTTCCACAGAAACTGCTTGGAATAGTGCCCAGAGCACAGTGAGGATTCCATGTCTTTTCCAGGCTCCAAAGTCACTGATTTTTCTCCCCTCTCCCCCGTGGTACAGCCTCCAGTACCCACATTCTACTCTCTGTTGCTGTGAGCTGGGCTTTTTCGGTTCCACATGTGAGATCACACAGCGTGTGTCTTTCTGTGTCAGGCTTACCTCATGGAGCCTCAAACCCTCAAGCTTCATTCACGTCGCAAATGGCAGAGTTTCATTCTGATTTTGAGGCGGGATAATATTCCGCTGTGTATATATTATGTTTTCTTTGTTCGTCCATCGACGGACATTTAGCTTGGCTAGAAGGCTGCGTGGAACATGGGGGGCAGCTCTCTCTGTGAGACAGTGATTTCATTCTCTGTGGATAAATACCCAGAAGTGGAATTGCTGGATCATTCGGTGCTTCTATTTCTTGAGGACCCTGAACGCTGTTTCCCAGAGCAGCTGCACCAGCTCGCATCCCTACCGACAGCGCACGAGGGTCCCCTTCCTGCATGTCCTCGCCGGCACCTGTCAGCACCTGTCATGTCCGGTCTTTTCGATGATGGCCATTCTGAAGGTCTGAGGGGAGAGCCCATTGAGGCTTTGATTTGCGTTTTCCTGGTGATTCGTGATGTCTGTGTACCTGTTGGCCACTCGTGCGTCTTCTCTGGGGAAATGTCCATTGAGGTCCTCTGCCCATGTTTTATTTTATTTTTTTCTGGTTAAACACTATTCTCGTCTGGGAACGTGTGTTGGGGTGGGGAAGCCTGGGGCCCTCCAGGGACAGAAGCTGTGGTCAGGTTTGGTCTAAAGCATGTTTAACTTGGAACTGCTCTGCAGGGAATGGTGAGCCCAGTGGTTCCTAGAAATGCCGAAAGGACAGGACAGCCAAGGACAGGGCTGTGGCTCGCTGGTCCCTTGAGCTGTGTCCACCGGTCAGGGCCCTTCTTGCCCCCTCCACTTGAGCGGGGCCTTCTGGGGGCCCCCCTTCCCAAGCACCCTCCCTGCTCGGAGTCTGCAGGCCGTTGTGGCCAGGACGGTGCCCCCCTTTCTGCCCATGGCCGTCGCCCTGAGCTCTGACAATGGATTCTCTGGGTAATTAGAGCAGTTCATCGGGTTTGCTTCGAGGCTCCAAATGAGACCTTTGGAGAACAGCGGCTAGTTTAACCTAAGTGGCCCAAGAACAGGCAGAATGGAGCTGAGTGCGGAGGAATGTGCTTTTATGGAGCTGTGTGTTTAAAGATACATCTGGGATTTGTTTCTTAGCAACGGGGCTCATCCGGAGCACGAGCACGCCAACAGTGTCAGAACACCCAGCGGTGCCCACAAAAACTGTAGAAAATACAATAAAAATCTGGAGAGTAGGGGCGCCTGGGTGGCTCAGTTGGTTAAGCGACTGCCTTCGGCTCAGGTCATGATCCTGGAGTCCCAGGATTGGGTCCCGCATCGGGCTCCCTGTTCGGCAGGGAGTCTGCTTCTCCCTCTGACCCTCCCCCCTCTCATGCTTTCTCTCTCTCAAATAAATAAATAAAATCTTTAAAAAAAAAAAAATCTGGAGAGTAGGAGAGAAGATTTAAGCAGAGTGCCTCCAGCAGGAGAACAAAGCTCAGAACCCTGAGCCGATGTCGCAGACAACAGGTATAGCCCAGAGATGGGGTGTAGACCGGAGTGGCCTCAGGGGCGGGTGGGGCAGGTTCCTAACCCACCTGCTGAGCCACGTGCATCCGGAAGGCTCCCTTCCTCTGACCAGCATCTCGCGGTCATGCCTCCCTCCTTCCCTGGCACCCAGAGCCTCCAAATGTCCTTCTAGAGTCTGAACTGGAAGAGTGGCTGGTTGGAGCCCCGGAGGAGATAACGGAAAGACCCAAATCCAGGGACGCCTGGGTGGCTCAGTCGGTGAAACGTTCAACTCTTGATTGCGGCTCAGGTCATGATCTCAGGGTTGTGGGATCGAGCCCCGTGTTGGGCTGCATGCTCAGCTCAGAGTCTGCTTGTCCCGCTCCCTCTGCTCCTCCCCAGCTCACTCGCTCTCTCTCTCTCTCAAATAAATACATAAATAAAATCTTAAAAAAAAAAAGACCCAAATCCAGAGGTTCTGACCCTTAAAAATGCATTTAAATGCCTACAGAGAAGCCAAATACAAAGAAAACCAAAGATACTGAAAAATAATTTTCAAAATTACCAATAATTATTGAAAAACCCCACCAAATTTGTATACTGAAACACCGTGTTTCTGTATTTAATACATTAAATGGGAAGATCCAGCCACGGGTCAAATATGTGCTGTAACTTTGAAATAGTGATTCGTGTTGATGGTATATTGAGAAATCTTCCCAGCTGCACTGTGGTACAGAAATATCCGTGATTTCTGTTGATGAGGAAAACCAGGCTCTAGTAACGTTATCGTGGCTATTGCCTGCACCTTTAAGGAAAGGAAATGCGAACACTGAGTTGGAGGTTAGTGTAAATACAGAAGTAATGCTCTTCAGTCCCAGCTCATGGATCCCAGGGTGCGGGGTGTGCGGACCCCGGGTTTACCCCAAGAAGCTCTTCCCTCGTGCATCCTCCTGGTCCCCACTTCTGTGTCCCTGAGGCCTGCGTTGTTAGGGGGCGCCTGGGTGGCTCAGTGGGGAGAGTGCCCAACTCTTGTTCTCACATCTTGACCGCGAGTTCAAGCCCCACTTTGGGCATGGAGCCTACTTAAAACAAACAAAAAAACCAAGAAAACCCCAAACTCTGTGTTGTCAGAGTTGCTATGCGGGCAGGACAGACAGACAGGCAAGACAGAGAGGCAGTGAGATGCTGCTCCAGGGCATGGCGGTGCTGGGGCCGCTGGGAGGACCCAGCAGCCCGCTCCCCAGAGAAGCCCCTGAGGTCACCTTCCTCCACAGAGGGACATTCACCGCACGGGTGTCCAGGGTCAAGGTCACCGAAATGGCATTTGATCTTGGAAACATGAATTTCTCGGGAAACATGAGTAGGGGCTTTTTTCCATCTGTTTTTCTAATAATGTCCGCTATGTTCACTTAATAGTGTACAGCAGGGGTTTTAAGAAGTGCTTCGGATGCAGCGGGCTCTCAGCACGGTCCGGCCCCCTGTGCTGTCCTCTCAAAGCTGGGCTTCAGTGGAAGCCAGGAGACCCGAGGTGGGGAGGTTACCTGTCCAGTGCGGCCGGGTGCCAGGGGAGATGGGGAGACGGAAGGCAGTGCGGGTCAGGGGCAGTGGCGAGAGGCCCCCTTGGAGGCTGTGCACATGGTGTAGGCGTGCGGGGGGTGCCTCTGGAGGGCAGGCCTACAGGCGGGGCAGGGGGGCCGGAACAAGCACGCTGGCGTTCCCACAGTCCCTGGGTCTGCCGCGGGGCAGGGTTCCTGCGAACGCGCTCTGGCTGCCTGGCCCGGGGCACGGCCACCTGCAGGCTGCTGGGACAGCTCTGAGCCAACGCTTTAGTGTCCCCCAGGTGCTTCTGCCCCTTGCTGAGTGGGAAGGTCGTGGGCCCCAGGGTGTGGCTTCTGCCAGATTGGCATTCTTCTGTTTTGCAGGACCAGGGTCACAAAACCTTAGAGCTGAAAGTGTTCTTGGGGAACATGCCATCTAGGTGTCTTATTTTGCAGACGTGGACCCCAAGGCTCAGAGGCAAAAGGGACTGTCCCACGTCACAGGGCAGTGTCAGAGCCTGGGCGAGAGCACGCAGTGAGAGGTGACCACACCTTCCCTGCCCCACCCCCCCGGGGAGGCGGGCTGGAGGTCGTGCCGTGTCCGGGCCTGTGGCGGGTGATGCCATTTGCCTTGTGCACAACTCGCTGAGTCAGTTCGGCAACCACAACTGTTATCTGGGCAGGACTGATACTGGTGGTCTAGAGGCCCGTGCGGGTTAGTTAGTGCGTGCCGCCGCTTTCCCAGAGTGGGGCACCAGCCCGCCATCACTGGCTCCGCCCTGTCTCACCTTGGGCAGGTCGGTTAAGCTCTTTGTGCCTCAGAACCTGATGTTAACAGTATCCGCTTCACAGGCTTGTCGTCACACGAGGGTTAATACACATAGAGCTCTGGGAACAGATGGTGGTGGGCGATCATCTTTCCGTTAGGAGATCAGGAAGCCAGCTCAACCGGCTTACCCAGAAGAGGGAATATATTGCTTCACTGACCTGGTGGATTTCAGGCCTTGCTTGATCCAGGCACTCAGGGATGTCCTCAGGACTCAGTTTCTCTTCCCAGCTCTTGACCCTACTTCCACTCCCCTGTATGGTTTGAATTCTAGGTGGCCTGTTTCCACGTGGTGACTCCCGGGTGCCCTGTGGTGACTCTGTCCTTTAAACTAGCAATTCCTATGGAAAGAGGGTTTTCCCCCTAGTTGGTCCAGGGAAACTTGTGGAACTGACCTGGCTTGAGTCATGTGCCATCTCCGAGCCGGTCACTGTGGCCTGGGGACCGGAGTGCTTGGATTGACCAGGCCTGTGGCATGGGCTCACCTTAGGAGTTGGGGGCCAAAGTCGGTTCCCTCCCAGATTTCGTGGCTGGAGAGTGAGACACAGGCAGACCCCAAAGGAAGCTACAGGTGTTATTTCCAGAGTAAGGGGGACTGAGTGGAGTCGGCAAAAAGAACAGGTGACCAGACAGGGCATAGGTCGTGGTGACCTCACGGAAACACACGTCTCGGGGAGCCAAGGGTGGGGAGCTTACTGTTGCCGGGAGGGGACACGGTGTTGGAGACATTGTCCCTGACACAGTCCCAAGGCAGCCCTGAGGGGTTTCCTTGGGGAGTTACTCACGTCACTTAATAGACTTTGGCCCATGAGTGTGGTTCCCGTCCCCCAGTCTCTGCGCGGCGTGAGCAGCGGACGCCTTTCTGAGGGTGAAGGCGTGGGCCCTTGTGGAATTCCTTATCGAGCAATCTAACCGTCCCCAGGGCTGGATCTGGCCTGCGGTGGTGATAGGATTCCTGCACCCCAGAGGGGGTGGGAGTCAGGTTCTGGCATTGAGCCAACCAGGGAAATGGAATGGGGCTGGGGGCTAGAGATCAGGGGCCCAGGGTGGAGGGCCTCACAAGCCCCCAGGGAAAGTTTTGTCCCATACTCACGGGCGGCAAGCACACAGAGTGGGTATGGACCGTTGCCCCCATCCCATCCCCAGTTACGAGATGGGCGGAGAGTGTCCCCGATATCAGGGTGAAGGGCACGGGTGTGGATCGCATGCCACGACTCCCGAGTGCCTGGCTCTGTTGCAGGAGCTCTGTGTGTATTAACTCACGTGGTCATCATGTCTGGCCTGTTGCCATGGACTGAATTTTGTCCCCCTGCAAATTCACACTTAACCCTCGAGGCCTATACTTGGAGATAGGGCTTTTTGGAGGCTAAGTTAAATGAGGTCCTAAGTATGGGGCTCTGAGGTCATGGCATTTGTGCCGTTATCAGAAGAGACACCAGGGGCACCTGGGTGGACAGTCGGTTGGGTGTCCACCTCTTGGTTTCGGCTCAGTCGTGATCTCATGGTAATGAGATCGAGCCCAGAGTCAGGCTCCACGCTCAGCACGGAGTCTGCTTGAGATTGTCTCCCTCTGCCTCTCCCCGCCCTCCCCCCCCCGCCACATGCTCTCTCTCTCACACAAATAAATACATCTTTAAAAAAACAAAAGAGACCCAGAGAGCTTGCTGTCTCCTGCTCTGCCAGATGAGAACACAGAAGGTGTCTACAAGCCCGATGGGAGCTCTCACCAGAAACCACCTTGGTTGGCGCCCTGATCGCGGACCTCCAGCTTCCAGAACTGCGAGCTCTGAATGTCTGGCAGCCCGAGCAGACACCTGGGAGGCAGGTGCTGGTGACGTCAGCCCCATTGTGCAAAAGGAGAACCCGAGATGCTAAGCCCCTGATGCGCCTGCCTCGGGTTAGGAGGGGGCGGAGCCAGTGGACTCCAACAGCCTGGCAGCCGCCGCCCACCTGGCTGCCTGCCCCCTGCCCCAACTCCTGCTCCCTTGCAAGCGGCATCCACCTCCAGGGGTTTATAAGGACTACGTGAGGCTCTGCAGGCAGAGCACCTGAATGGGCCAGGCGCACAGGGACAGCGAGCTTTGCCACTCCGTGCCGTTGCACACGTAGGACAGGAGACAAAGCAGAGGGGAGCACAGTTAGAACCACCCCCGGCTGGGGACAGAGAGCGCCTGCAAAGACTGGCCTGGCCTGGTTGTCCAGGTGGGTGTTGCGAGAGGCAGGCAGGACGCAGGTGAGCCGGTCCCTAGGCCCGGTGGCTGGGCCCGGCCAGTGTCTAGTGCTGGGGAGCTCGGTGGGAGTGGTGACACTCAGTGGGAATGGCCAGGTGACAGTGGGGAAGTGTGGGGCAGGGTGGGGGGCGATGCCTGGGCCAGCTTCGGCCAGCACTGTGGCTGCTGGGGGAAGCTGTGGGGTGCCCCAGGAGTCCAGCAGAGGACAAGATTTCCCAGTGCCAACTCCAAGAGGAAGAAATAGTCGTTTCCACGTGAACCGTGCACCCTAACCAGCCACCCATTTTTCAGCCCCACGTTGGACAGATTGGAGCCCACAGTGGCTAGTCTTCACTACCAGAATATCAAAGGGAACCATGCTCTGAACACAAATTCAACCTGTCACATTGCAGTTTTCTTGCCCTAATAGGAAATGTCTGCTGGTGACCTTCTCCCCAGAGCCTGCCTTGGCATCTGGCCCAGGGCCAAGTCCTGCCCGCCCCAGCTCTAGAATGTACTGCCTGGGGTTGCAAAACCCCAGATAAGTCTTCCTCCACCTAATGAGCCCTGTTCTGAGAAATCTGTCCGCTGCAGCGGTGGCTCTGTCTGGCCCTGTCATTCCCTCCATGGCTCAGCAATCCGAGGATCAGCAGGAGGAGCACTCCCCTCCCAGTGGCTCCCTGGCAGGTGGATGGATGGCTTGTCCTTATGGCTCAGAAGGACCTCGTTAAAGGGGGTGAGGCACAGTCTCCTGGAGCTGCTGGCCGAGGTGGCTGCAGAGCAGAGTTGGAGGGACATGGCTGGAGCGGTATGTCCTGGGGTCCCCAGCCAGGGTGTCCCCAGGCGGCCAGGAGCCCTGATTTGGCATGCACACCCTCTGTCCCTATGCACTGGATCTCTTCAATCAGTTTGGCATGCTAGTCAGGGAGGAAAAAGGGATTCTGCCCGACTCCAGAGGCCACGGAAGAATGGAGTTCAGTCGTGGGGAGATGGCGCGTGAGCGAGGCTCCCGCAGGCTGCTCTCTGGGGCGTGAGTGTCCTGGGTACAGACCCGCCTGTCCCTAAGGTTCCCGGTAACTGCTGAGTCAGCGGACGTCCCCAGGGGATGTTTCTTACTGTGCTAAAGTACACTAACATAAAACGTACCATTGTGAGCATTTTTTCAGTGTACAACTCCGTGACGTCGAGCACAGCGCTGTGCGTCCGTCACCAGGGTGACTCGGAGCATCCGGTTGCCTGCGTCCGTCACCAGGGTGACTTGGCACATCCGGAGGAGGTGCCCAGAGGCAGGAGGAGAGAGGGGGGACCTGCTTCCGGGTAAGCACCCCGTGGGGCAAGAGCGAGGTCGAAATTCGGCATCCTCTCTGCCAAGCTGGCTCGGCCCCATGTCTCGTAACTGCGCCCCTCTTGTGAGGGACTGGTGCAGATGCAGACAGGTGACCCTGTGATTATTCATGCCTAGGACAGGGCCACGGGAAGAGGCTCGCTGTCCTCCTCCCGACCTGTCCCATCGGGATTAAGACTCCTGGGACTGCCGAAGCCACCTGGGCACCACCCTGAGGTTGAAGCCTCAGAATGTCTGTGCAGAGAGCCAGAAAATGCCCTGGCCCTTGGTGACCCTGGTGACCTGCTTCCCAAACCTGCCTCCGAACTCCCTTTGGACTTCTCATCACTGGAGTTAATAAGTGCTTCATACCAGTTCAGCTAGTTTGGGTTGGCTTTGTGTCTCTTCCAGCCCGAAGTATCCTAAGAAAGAGCATCTATAAGTAGCAATATTCCTTTACCGGGTCCTTCAATTGCTCATCTTTGGAAACAACGTATAGAAACGGGCAATTTACCAGTCACAGTAATGTCATACGTCTGCCATTCATTGTAAATACAGATAACGTGGCACAAATGACCATTTTTGTTGGGTTCATCAGCCAGTTACACTGAATATACACGCTGCTATCCCTGGGACCTCGGTGGGTGTGCTGCATTTGTGAATGACAGATGCCTCTCACCCCTTGCACCTGCTTTTCCGAGCCCTGTGGAGGTGGCCCAGGGCTCGTCAGCAGGTGACGTGCCGAGTCTGAAACGCAGGGAGGGCCTGACTCCTTGCCGATCTTTCCTTTAGAGAGGAGGCTGGTGGTGCTGTAGGTTTCAGCTGCTCCCCGGCCTCCAGACCCCCTGGGTGCCCATCCCCACTGGCGATGCACAAGGAAAGGAATGTAAGAGAGAACAGAACTGTCTTTGAACACCGTCACCCTTGAAGAGGTGACTCAGAAGTGGAATCAGTTCACATTTACGAGATGCACATTTATGGAGATGCTCTCGTCCCGAGTGTCTCGGTCCCAGCAGGGCTGCTACAGCTCAGAACACGCTGAGCGCCCTCCAGGGCTCCGCTGCCTCGGTCAGCAGCTCATAAGAATGAAAATTCTAAATTGTTCCAAAAACGCACCCAAAGAGGGTGAAATTCATTTCTGGAAATGGCCAGAGAGTGAGGTGACTAAAGTGGCGATCAAGCCGAGCAGTCGGACTCCTGTCGGCGGGGGTAGGGGACTGCGACCCCACCCCGAGTCTGCTTCCTGACGTGGGTCCCGGGGCAGCTGTGTGGGGTTCGAGTTCTGCCCGGACGAGCCGCTCCGAGAGGGGGTTCCCCTCCTGTGGGGCTGCCGTCTGTGGGAAGGGGGTTCTTGTAGCTTCGGTTGTTTCTGGCATCTCACTGTGGGGGGGTGGTTTGGCCCCCAACCCCCTCGGGGAACTCTCCCCTGATTTGTGCTCGGGTCTGTTTGTGATGGTCACACAGTCCTTATGCTATTCAGTAGCCCTCTGCATAGAGCTGTGGTGTCTTGTTGTCAGGCTGTCTGTCCCCCGAGGGCTTCTGTCCCTTCCCTGTCCCCTTCCCAGACCCAGCCAGGCCTCTGGGAGGGGAGGAGGCTACTTGCCGAACTGCGCCATCCCAGAGAAGCAGGGGTCCTTTCCAAGTTCAGAAGGCAGAGCGGGGCCCAGCCCAAGCCTCCCGTGCCCTGAAATCTGCGGGGCGCCAGGAGTAGTAACACCACTAAGAACTGTCCTGGGGGCGAGGGGCAGGGGAGCGGGGAGGCAGAGGGGGCACTCCCAGAGCGGGAGAGATGGCCGAGGTCCTGCGTGGGAGGGGCCCGATGAGGGCTGCAAGCCAGGACTGCAGCTCCGTGTTCCTCTACCACGCGGCCCCGAGGTCAGATGGCGTGCAGACAGCCTGCTGGTCTTGGTGGGACGTCAGCCCGTCCCTCAGCTGCAGGGACCAGGAAGGGCAGCTCAGTCTCCTCGGCCTGAGTAACCGTCAGCTTCTCATCGAGGATGGGCCGCGAGGGCACCACGTTCCTGTGCGTGCCGCCCACAGGAGGGGAGGCCAGTGGGGGGTGGTGTGGGAGCTCAGGGCGCGCACGGTCCACCCAGTGGCATCATGTGATGCCAAGAAGAGGACAGCTTGTCCTGTCCCATAGACGCACGGATGTTTGGGCCTCAGCTGATGCCTCTGTGGCGATCTGGTCCTTCAAGAAGCCTCACTAGAGGCCTGCATCCCACCGGTGCCTGGGTTGAAGGGGGGGGGACTGCAAACCCACAGCAGCAGATAACATGCACGCTTCTGCAGCGCCCGCAGAGTACACGGTACCCTTCTGAGCACCTGCACGTCCTGTAATGCTCAGGACAACACAGAGAGGTGGAGATTATTGCTGTCATTCTCAGCTGAGAAAACCAAGGCACAGAGAAGTTAAGTGACCTGTCCAAGGTCACACAGGGCACTGATACGTGGCGGGGCTGGGGCTCAAACCCAAGCAGGCTGTGATCAGAGTCAGTGTTCTCGGCTGTACCACCCCAAGGGGCTCGTAGCTGGTGCAGAGGACAAGCCGTACCTTCTTGGAACCACCCTCCACCCAGGAATTGTCCTCATGCTGGTCACACGAAGTGATTCTAGGAAATTCAGATTCATTAGGTGCTTGAGTATCTTTGATGTGCCAGTTCTTCTTGTAGGCAGCTCGGTGAGGGGGGCCTCAAAGAGGAACAGACAAGGTTTGTGCCGTGGGGAGAGCAGATCTGCACATAAATAGCGTGAAGGGGTGATCTGAGCTGCGGGGCCAGGGTGGAGCGTGGGCTGCTTGCAAACCGCCCGGGGCTCTGGGCTCTGAGCTCCGAGCTGGAGCGCTGGACAGCTTGTGCAGTGGGAGGGAGTATCGGCAGGGAGGATGGGGAACACGGGGAGCCAGCCAGTGGGCGGGGAGAAGAATAGGAAACCAAAGTCAGCTGGGAGTTGGTGGCTGGGGTAGGAAGCGGGGCCCTCGGGGAAGAGCTGGTGCTGACCATCCGCCGGCCCGCCAGCCCACCACCCAGCTACCCCACTATGCGAGCTCCTTCTTGCGCCAGCCTGGCCTGGTCCCCTGGGGCTCTGAGAGGCCACGGTGACCTAGAGCCATTGCCTGGATTTGCAGAGTGGCATTGTGTGCATCCCCTCCAAAGCTGCCAGGATTTCTCTGAAATCCTCCTGTTTTCCATTTCTAACTGTAGCCCACCCAGCTCCTCTCTCCTCCTCTCTCCCCACTCACGAGTCTTCCCCATCGGGCATTGCTGCCCGCACCCCTCCCGTGGCCCTCGGCTTAGTGCCCCCACAGCCTCGTTGGCCCCGATGTCTCCAGCCTCCTCTTGGAGCTGTGGTCCCAGGGGCCCTGCCCTGGTGGCGGTCAGGTCCACACCACCTGGATCTGGGGACTGAAGTCCTTCATCAGGACAGCTGGTCGTGATTCTGGGTCCTTTCCTGATGTAACTTTCCTGTTAAAAAGTAGGTTTATCAAACCCATTCTGTTGTTTGCTCCGTTAGGAAATCAGCAAGTGAATCTTGAAGGGCTGCCCCAGGGGTGGCCTTTTTGAAGGGACAACCTGTGGGAAGCCGGACCACGTTTGTTTGGGTCTTATTTTCTGGAAAGGTGTTCTCCAGGCCCAGTGTGGGTGCACCGGCAGAAGCCCCAGTCCTCAGCCTCTCCTTCCCCTTTCCCGGTGGCCACAGGTTTGGGAAAACAGGCCCCGTTGGTGCGTCAGTTGGCATTGCTCCCCAAAACTTTGTGGCTTCAAACCACAATTGTCCACAGAGAGGTGCGTGCCCAGCCCCAAAGGACAGCCTAAAGCAGTTCCTCCTCGGTGGCTCGTTAGTCCCCATGCCTCTAGAAGGGTCTTCAGGGAGCCCCCCTCTCCTTCCCCACAGCCTTGTGGTCCATGCAGTCTTCTGCACCCCGACCAGCCTGTCATCCCTCGAGGGAAGGGGGCTGGGGGGGGCAAGAAGACATCCGGTTCTGTGTCCAGGAGGCCCAGAAGTCACAGTGGCCCAGCCTCCCATCCCGGGCTTCAGCCTGTGGTCGTGTGGGTGAAAGGCCATATCCTGCATGGCCCGGCAGCCCCGTGTCGGGAACGTCCAGTACTTCCAGTCGCCTCACTCCCCTCTGAGCAAGCATGGCATGCTCCCGTGGCATGAGCAGCCACGTAAGACCCACTTGGAGAGGCCATCCTGAGCCCGATCCTGGGAGCCGCTGCAGGAAGCTGTCCCTGGCCTGGGAGCATCTGCCCCTCTGCACGGCGCGCCTCTGAGAAGGAGCAGGTGTGTCTGCCAGGCGTGTGGGGCATCCCCGGCCAGACAGGGAGCAGCTGAGCATGAGCCCCACAGGCCTCCTCTGGGAGGCTGGGGCGCTGGCGCAGCCTGGCCACCCCCTTTGCCACTGCAGTCACGTGGCCACCTAGATGATGCACAGTGGCTCCTCGGGGGCTCTTGGGACTGGAGTTCTTTCCTGGCTTCCACACAAGAGCCCTCAGCGTCCTCCCGGTTGTGCCACCTCTGGCAGGGTGAGCTAGACCGTCTGTGTAGCGAGAGCCTGGCCTTTTCTGCTTACCTGGGCATGACGCCCTCTGACCGGGGGCTGCATCCCAGAGGCCCTCCTGGAAGTTCGAGGGCCTCTGTCATGCCCTGGCACGGTCACACAGCATCATCTGTTTCCTCGCTCCCGTGTCCGTGTGGCTTCCATCCCCTAGCTTGCTCTACCGTCACGTGGCCTTCTCCGTGGCCGCTGGGATGCCGTTTGCTGGGCGGCCTTGCTGACTTGGCACTTGACAGGTGCCTGAAGCTTTTTTAATGGAAAAGAGTACCTTGCTTTGAAAGAAAAAGAACCCGCCACCTGCAACTCTATACGGCAAAACAATTGTCACGCGCCCTGGTGCTTGTCCACAAATGGGAATGGACTTCGACAGTCCCGGGAATAGCATACACGCTACTTTTATAATTTATAATTTTATAATAACTTAAAGCGTTTGCCTGTCTTCCTGTGTGGCCCGCATTATTACCATTTCTCTGGCCATGTAACGCCGTGGCACATGGGCGAGCACCGGGCCTCGGGCTTCATGAGGCCGACAGAATGAAGAGCAGCATCACCGGCCACAAACCACGATGATGACAGGCTTCGCTGGGATCTTTAGCTCGTTGTCAGATTCCCCCTGAATCATCCCTTATTTCCAGGCTTTGCTTGGGCTTTGCCCCCTGGGGAAGACTTTCCGGCTGGGACTGCGGCCCCCCTCGTGTGCTCACATAGCCTTCACTGAGGGCACACTGTGTTCTCAGTGCTACCCGCACGACGTCGGTCCTCAGCCCACCCCGGGAGGCAGGCTACAGATGGGGAAACTGAGGTCTGGACAAGTCCTGTCACTGGGCAAGGCCGCGTGACGTGTTGGTGGTGCAGGTGGGCTTCGGGCCTGTGGCGTTTCGACCCTGGGGCCCACCTTTGTAAGCACGGCAGCATCCCCCCTCCGCCCCTCTCTCGGGCACTGCCCGCACGGCCTTGTGTTCCATTTCTGACTCGTCCCTCGCTGCTCTGTGAGATCCTTGAGGGCCAGGACGCTGCCTTTCTGTTCCCAGTTCTTGGCAGCCAGCAGGTGCTTCATAAATTCCCCTGAATACAAGGGGACTCGAATGGATGGAATGAATGGGAGGTGATTGTAAGGAAGAGGCAGCTTTGTGCCCAGGAAGGCAGGCCTCCAGGCCTAGGAAGTCTGACTGCAGATATTCCCCTGCTGCCTTCGATGCCCGTGGGAGGCTCACGAGGCCTCCGTTGCGTGGGCTCAGGGGCAGGATGCGGGGCTGGCTGCCCTGTCCTCCCAATTCCCCGGGGTGTGCGGCACAGCTCGGGGAGCCTGGGGACAGCCTGGCCCTGCACTCCCGGGGGTTGTCACGCCCAGCTGAGCCTCCCCGGTGCCCGGCATGCCTGGCCTAACACACACTTGGCGCTGGAGGCCCAGGGGATCTCCCCTCTGCTGCTTGAGTGGATAAGGACACAGTGACTCCTTGTACAAGCTCAGTGCTGAGGACACGGTAGGCGTGTCATAAAAGACAGATGTGACTTGGGGGCTTGAACGACTGACCGAGGCTCAGCCATGAGCCCACAATTCTTAGCCGAGCCCCTGGGATAAAAGACGCCCACGAAGGCCACAGGTGGCTATAGGACCCAGGAGTCCCTGCTCTCAGAGCCGCCTGTGGGTTCTTGGTGTGGCGGGTTCTCCGGGCGGCTTTCTTGGGCCGAGCCCCTCTCTGGTTTCAATCTCAGTGTCTGCCCATGCATGGAATTTCATTTTGTCAGGCTGCAGATTCTGAGCAGACAGGAACATGTCGTCCCTCCAACGCCTGTCCTCGGGCTGCCCTTGCTCACCTTCCACCTGACTGACCAACCGTAACACCAGTCCCGCTGGAAGGTGGGGAGGCCACAGCCCAGCCTCCAAGGGCCTCAGCGCCCTTGTCCCTGCGCAGCCCCTCCCCCGCCCCCTCCCCACATCCCTGAGTTCACCCTCTGGCATTTGCGCCCGGCTCAGAGATGGGGAACCGAGAATTCCATGCGGTTAGATTTCTGCTCAGGCACAACATCCTGGGGCACCCTGAGAGAGACCTGAGGTGTCCAGTTCTGCTCTGCATCAATCTGGGGGTGTCAGCCACGGTGGAGGGCAGGGGAGCTTTGCAAACAAGCACAGGGAGGCTGATGCAACACCCAGCGCTATTAAAATTAATGATCGGTGGGACGCCTGCATGGCTCAGTGGGTTAAGCGCCTGCCTTCGGCTCAGGTCATGATCTCAGGGTCCTGGGACCAAGTCCCACATTGGGCTCCGTGCTCTGCTGGGAGCCTGCATTTCCCTCTGCGCGCACCCCCCCATCTATCTCTGTCTCTCATGAGTAAATAAATAAAATCTTAAAAAAAAATTAATGATCGGCTCCTGTTAATCTAGCTTCCAGCGGGTTAATCAGCCTGGTGTCGCGGTGGAGGCTTGGAGGACAGAGGGAGCCGGGCTCGTATTCTCTGTCCCCCAGAAGAAGGACGACAGATTGATTTAGGGCAGCCAAGGGAGCTCCCTGTCCTACTGCCTTTATGTCATGGGGCCTTTGCAGTTGGGAATGCAGGGCCCACTCTGGCTGCCGTAGCCACCAAGGACTGTCATCGGCCGGGTCTCACCTGTAAGCCTCTGATCCGTCTGAAGGCTTCTGCCTGCCTCCGTTCTCCGAGCCCCTCAGCGTTTGCTGTGGCCCAGGGGAGAGTAGGCGAGTGTGCCCTGAGCTGATGCTTTCTGTCTCCGGGGTGGGAGGGGAAGGCCCTGGACTTGGAGTAGCAGCTGAGGCTAAGGGCCAGGAGGCTTGTTCCGGCTGTCCTCCACCTCCTCCCTGTGGAGGGACGCAAGGCCCACCTGTCCGCCCTCCCTGATTTGTTTTCTTTGAAACCTGTGCTTGGAAAGACTGAAGTCATAGTAAATTCTCTGAGTGATCAGAGGTGGATAGAAGGGTCAGTAGGAGCTGGGGACCGCAGGGGACAGCCCAGTCACTGCAGGGTGATGATGTGCTTCCAGTGTGCGATGGGCCGGTGTGACCTCATTGAGGAGTGTGTGTGCTGTCGGGAAGTGGGAGATCGTCCACACACCCTTTTACCACTGGTCCAGCATAGACGGGTTGAAGGCACAGGCGGATTCGTTCTCAGGAAATTTGAGTGCAGTCAGGATGACAAGAGAGCAGAACTGTCTGTGTTTTGCCCTGCACTCACCTGTCTCTCGCTTTTACAGCATCTCTGCTTTGCAAGTTCCCCGCGGGGCAGGTCATGAGGCACAGGCCAGTGCTGCTGGGTCCATGGAACCCTTCCTGCCCCAGGACACAGCTGCCCCCACTGACTTCCACAGCCTCGAATCCTGGGCAACCGTCCTTCGGCTCCCAGTCTTTCTCTTCACCTTCTATGACTCGCACTGGCCCATTTGACGTAGTCTGGGTGCCCCTTCCTCTCCGCTTCGCCCGCCTCGTCCTTGTACTCTGCTCTGGGCTCACCCAGTGGACGCCTGCAGACGGGCGGCGCCTTCTCACGGCGCATGCGAACACAGGGGGCCCAGGTCCTCCCCCTCCTGCACCTTCCTGAGAACAGCCCCCAGGTGTGTACATGATGGAAGGACGCGCCGAGCCCTGCGGAGGCCCGAGGCCTCGTCTTGCGCAGCCCACGCCGGCTCACTGAGGCCGGTATGTGTATGTTCAGGCTACTCTAAACTTTCTTCCAGAATCGTCTATGAACTTGTCCTCCTTCTCTTTCCGCCCCCAGGTGTGCTGCATTAGAGTCTTGGGGGGCTGGGGCCTCCCAAGGTCTGAGAGTCGAAGCTTCTTAGGGCCAAGTGTGACCCCGAGGGTGACCTTCCGTTCGTCTTGTTCTGGCCGGGACTAGACAGCAGTCGGCAGTGGGACCTCTGTCCTAGGGTGTGGCGCATCCTCCGAAATCGGCCGTAAAGTTGGGGCCGAGCTGTCCTTTACATCTCCCCTGAGTTCCCTGAAGCTCAAGTTCAGGGTCTGCCTGAAAGAGGCACGGTCAGCTCTCCCTGGAGGGGATGGAGAGTGTGCAGGTGACGGGCCGCTCATCTGAGTGACTGCAGAGCCCGCTACTGGCGGCGTCTGGGATCACACTGGACAGACTGCCTGGGGCCCAGGGGTCACACTCCTCCAGACCCCGTCTTCAAACCCAGCACCTTCCACAGCTCCAAATCTTGCGAGAAGCTGAACGGGGGGGGCTTGTGGAGGAGGTTTCCAGAACCCTGTGCTCTGTCTGGAGGGAGCAGGGCGGCCCCTCCTTCTGGGAGAATGTGCTTGTCACGTGTGGGCTACTTCTCCTCTAGTGCAGGAGCTCCAGGGGGACAGAGGTGGACCAAACCCTGCCCTCCCCAGTGCCCGTCCCTGGGGCCCGAGCGCTGAACTGCTTGGGGAAGCTGTCGGCCCAGCCCCGTCGGGGGAGCAGTGGTGGCCAGAGGGGACTGAGCTTTGCAAAGCCCATGGGCGTGTTTGCTAGAAGTCTCCGTGTATGTGTGTGTGTGTGTGTGGGGGGGGGTCCTCCTCAGGTCTTCCTTCCCTCTGTGTGTGTGTGGGGGATCCTCCTCACGCCTTCCTTCCCTCTGTGTGTGTGTGTGTGGGTCCTCCTCATGCCTTCCTTCCCTCTGTGTGTTTGTGGGGGATCCTCCTCACGCCTTCCTTCCCTCTGTGTGTGTGTGGGGGGTCCTCCTCAGGTCTTCCTTCCCTCTGTGTGTGTGTGGGGGTCCTCCTCACGCCTTCCTTCCCTCTGTGTGTGTGTGTGGGTCCTCCTCATGCCTTCCTTCCCTCTGTGTGTTTGTGGGGGATCCTCCTCACGCCTTCCTTCCCTGTGTGTGTGTGTGTGGGGTCCTCCTCACGCCTTCCTTCCTTCTGTGTGTGTGTGGGGGTCCTCCTCACGCCTTCCTTCCCTCTGTGTGTGTGTGTGGGGGTCCTCCTCACACCTTCCTTCCCTCTGTGTGTGTGGGGGGG